>NC_056711.1:17444856-17580990 GCF_018831695.1 Puntigrus tetrazona | reverse complement strand
ACTTTTCTAAACTGAAGTATTTCAGCATAAAACAGCATACGCTGCAGTACGTTGTAAACATTCAGTACTATATCAAAATTATTATAAGTTATTATAGTCTTACAAACTGATGCTAATGCTAAACCATGGTAGCGCCATTTTACTTTAGAATAACAATAATTTCCATTTTTTTCATAATTTATTTCAATATGCATTTAAAGTTGAGCAGCAGCAACGCAACGGCGCCTAGAGTTCATCTTGACCGATAGAGCAGTAGGGGGCGCTCTGGACTCACTAGAATGATCGCGGCTGCAGAAAAGATCAAGAGAATTCTAAGAGATTAAACAGGAAAAAGCCATGACTCTATTTATTGTGACAGAGGAGCTGTGTGCTTTGATATGGTGTAGCGTAGCTTCTGGAGAAACACTGTATAGGGAGTTATGATAGTTTATGGAGGCAGAGATCCTGATATTTATAAACAGGTCTTTGGGAGAGAAGCTGATTTGTATGTTGTCTCCTGATGCTATTACACAGTTTTCACACAATATCTACAACACACGCGAAAACAAGAAAGAAGAAAGAAAACAGAGCGCCAAGAATCAAACTTCTTTGCAAGTGGACTTGTATTCTGTATTTTGTTGCATATGCTAACAATTTATCTAGACTATTTAAATTGCTTAAGCCTGAAACAACGCAGCCTGCCAAAAATAAAGAAAGTTAGATAGATTAGTTTACTTTATTACACTTTAAAGTCACTACTTATATCCAGTTTTTTTTTTTATATTTTTCTCAACTTTGCATAAGCCCCAATCTCATTTTCTCTATACACAATTTACAGTGTCATGAGAAACTGAACATCTCCTGTTTTTCTCCTTCTTGTTCCTGGGATATTTCTCTTCCTGATAACCGTGCAGCTGTGAGGCTGACGGTTAGAGCTGGGTAGGCTCTTTCGCTGGGATTCACTGTTTGCTTTGAATATCAGACACACACGTCTCTTACATTAGTAGCCATTTTCCACGTCCTGGGTTGCTGCGGTGGTTTTCCATGGAGATGACATTATCAAGCAAGACAGCGGTGCACCACTGAGGAATCAATCAACCAGACTCACTGAATCTCCCGCATGTCGGTCTACGGAACAAATATGCGGAGTTTTGAAACCATTTTTAACTCCAACATCATACTCAAACTGTGCCGCACCTAGTTGCAAATACTTTCTAATTTGCATTTTCATTCAGTTAAGAAGGGTTCATGTTACATAGAGATAAGCTAGAAACAAGGGTTGAATTTATAAAGTTTGACTTTGAAATGTAAGGTAAACGACAATTGGTGTAGAAACCAGCCAATAGGCCCTTTTCACAGAAATAGCATAAAAATGTTCCGCTACTGGTTTGTGCCTATTATGTCAATATGCCCTTTCTCTCCAATAAGGCTTCTGTTTTATCAAGAAGCCATGTTGTTGTTATATGAATCTGTAAAGAAATACATTTTACTTTTGTAATTTTATATCTGAGCAGACTGACCAGAGATAATGCACTCAACTTAACGCTCTGATGGTTTTTATTCTCTTTTTCCGCACTTTTGAAATAGCCTGATCTCTGGTTCATTTGAGATATTATCTCAGTTTACTTCAGTTATTATCTTAGTACACGTGATGACCATTTAATTGACAAATATTTATGGCCAGATGCACATTTTCCAATAATGCACATATCTTTTATTTTAGAATATTAATGCAAAGGAGAGGAAAATAGAAAACACATTATTTTAATAATAATACAATAATAATAAGAATAGAGAAAAAATCACATGACAGTCATTACGCATACAGACAACATCAAACAACCACACTTAATATATATGCCTCATTTATAATAAAAAATTATAAATTGAGATGTTCAGGCATTTTCATAGGATTTAATTTTAAAACAGACTTCGATTCTCAAATTCATTCTTATTGAGTGTGATCGCTACACTGTAAAAACGCTTTCCTGCAAGCGCTAATCAGGAAGCCAGAAAAACACGTGGAAAGTGTTAAAGGCTAACGGTATAGACTTTGCATGAAGAGATTTGGAGGTTCTAATGCATTTTTAAATTCCCACCCCATTTTGGAGATCTCAGTCTGCAGATGTACCTACTTGAGAAAGTCAAAGTTGCTTTTAAACTCAATTTAAGTATCAATATGAATTTCTTCTGTCAATATCTATGGCAAATAAAGTGCTGCACATTTATGTATAAGTGCTGTAGACATGGATGAAATATAGTATGAGGGTCTCAAAAATAATGTGTTAAACAAGTAAATACCCTTAAGTTTCTGTGTGTATAGCAGTACATGACAGTTTTTATCAAATTAGATGTTGAAATGATTGACAGACCTAACAAAACACCACAAGCACCAAGCAACATGCATGATTAGTGAGAGTAGACAAAACTGAGAGACAGGAATAACAACCAGACATAGCCCCTAATATTCATATAGCAACTTTTTGGTTTAATATTCACACACACTATAGTCTAAGCATCACAATTTGATTAAGTAATCGTCCTTTTAACATATTCATCCAAAGCCACATTCTCCAGAGAGAACTATGGTTGATTGCAACTCAACCATTATGATGCACATCTATCGCCAAACCAATGTCTAAACATCCTTTCATCTTGTGTTTTTATAGTTTCCACTGCACCTCCTAATGTATAAAATGAGAATAAATTATAAACCTTCATTAGTCACCTTGAACCAAATCCAATAACTGTGCAGCAGATAACACAATTTTTGATCACTGACATCGTTTGGACATGAAAGCGTGGTCATATTGATGGAGTGACATTAGCCAGAGGGCTGTTTTCTGGGCCAGTGCTGATCGTGTAATCTGGTGTTGGCAGTTTAGAGAGCCAGTCTATATAGGATGAAATCGGACGTGACCAGAAACTGAATTAAAATAGTCTGAACGGCTAACAATGGTGATTTGAAGTCCTGATCTAAAATTCCATTTCCTTTCCTTTGAGTCATTCTAATTCTTTAGCGTGCATCTGTCACAAAGAAAATAAAATTAACTTTTTCTTGTCATGGCTGCATCATCAGAAGGCTTTGAGAGAAATGAGGAAATGAATGCAATGATGCAGAAACATCCGATAAAGAGAAAATAAATAATATAACGAGGCATGGAGAGCCTCAGAATTAAATCTGATAGAGTTGGAGCGTTGAAGGAGAGCTTGCATTTAAACCGAGGTTGGTTAAGTTCAGCAGAACAGATACAGAACTTGTTCCATTTAGCGTGGTTAAAAATTAAAGCAGATATAAATTTCAGTGTAATGAAACCTGCTTAAGTAACTCCTGTAAAGTCAAATACAACATGTAAACAGGTAGCAACTTTCAGTCTTTATGTCCTAATGGAATTATTACAAAACAGCACAATGTTAATTGATGGGCTATGATTACTTGTGAATCACTATAATGTTTTATTCATTCTGACTACCCTCTGGGGAAGCAATGCAATACTAAATTCCTGCAAATCCTTTCTAAAGAAGAAACAAACTCATCTTGAATGCCCTGAGGGTGAGTAAGATTAAACATATTTTCATCAACTATTTCTAAAAGAGAATAAAAATACAAATAGTAAACTGTATTATTATTACAGTATAAGGGGATATGTAACACAGGCATCATTAGAGACGTCACATTTCATCTACCGATGTGGCAAGTTTACAGCTCATTAGCTTCAGAAATACTAGCCAGGAGAGTTTTTCACTAGAGTTTTTATACATTAGCATCTTGCCTGTCCTTCGCTCTTTGATCTCCTCGGTGCTCTGATTGTATTTTGTCGTTCAAACTGAAGCGCTTTCAGCAATGATCAAGCAGGGATCTAATCACGCATCTAAGGCCGCGTATCCTCCATCGCTGCAGCTGGTGCTTTTGGCCTGCTTTCAAAGAACTTCGGAGCAGGCGTGCCCGTACTCTCACTTGGAAAGCCGAAGAAGAAAATCAGAAAAGATGCTACAATCTATCATCTCATTCTGAATAACAAGCTATAATGGCAAGATCAATCTGACTCAGAAACTAGACTAAAGCTTTGCTTCAGTACCTAGATTTGAACATCAATAGCGACCAAACACAGCACAGAGCTTGCTTGCTGTACAAAAATAAACAAACTGCCCTAAAATACAACATAAAATCCGATTAATATTGCAATGGAGTGGAACAATAGGCAATTTGTAAATGCATAAACAATGGCAAAATTATATATCAGACTAACACGTAAAACCAACTCTATTGGCCAAATGCTTAGCATTTTGCTATGAATATGCACATGAATAACCTATAAGCCGTTATTCTAACTATGCACAAGATTTCCTTGCTCTCTGAAATCCTATCAGACTTAGAACACATGTTTGGTTTGCGACCCACCACCTGAGAACTACAGACTAGTGAGTATATTTTCTGCAGGATGTGAAGAAAAATAACCAGCATGCTTTATTTAAATTGCATAGAACAATTGATTCAGAAAGCGAGTACTGTAATTGAGCAATGATGATGACTTAAAAACGTTGTATTCTGGGAAACATCACCAAAAGTCTTGCCTATATATGAGAATTAATTATAGAACATTTCACTGAGATTTGGATCATCATCAAGACCTTGCAACTTCTTTTCTGACCGTTTTTGTTAAACTAAAGTCTCTAGGGTTTTGGGAAATGGGCGTGAAGTGACAACTTCTTATGCAAGAAATGCTTTCACTTCTGCAACAAGTTCAGAACAAGTTCAGGTACATTAATTTTGTGCATATTTTGTGTAATTAAAGGTGAAATGTGACATTTCTGTGTTACTAGTGTCAGCAAAGTGGTTAAACAGCCACTATTGCTGTTTTTATTAACTAGTTTGTATAATACTTTTTAGTGTATCTGGTGCTAAAACAAACACACTCTATCCCTGAGTGCAATTCAAAGTCCCTGAATGTAATAATTTTCAAAAAACAATCTATAAATGCTGAATTTCTCGGAAACACAGGACTTGCATATAAGAATTTATTTTGACAAAATAAAAATGATAATAATAATAATAAGCATCTTGCCTTTAAGTTCAGTTTCTCCATTTTCTCAATTGTGGCAAATCCATGAGTCATGATTCTGGTACCTGCCAACCTGTCCAGAAAGTAAACGAATGACCTTTCCAATGCTGAAAAGTCAGGGAAATCAAAAATGTGCTTTTTCAAAATGCCATTGGAAATATGCTATTTAAATCTGCATTGACATGCAGCATGCAGTCAGTCTTAGAAATAGAGTTCATTTCTAGTTGGTGTTGATGATGATGGAAAAGATGATGGAAAGTCATGGTACTAATGCAGAATGAGACTGGGGTGGGCAGGGGCAGGCCTGCCTGAGGGGGGCTGTGTGGGGGGTGTTTTGATTCTGCCTCTTCTTTCTCCCTTCCCCCATTGGCTGTCGTGTTGGATATGTCACCAGCATTGCTTTAATTGCCTGCTTTTTCTGTGTGCATGGAGCCGGGCTGTGGTGCGTATTACACGCGCTGGGACTGCACTGACTTTACACACACTGACATGCTGGTCAGAGCTCACTGACATGTCCTGGCAGGCTGGCTTCTGACTTGTGTTTTAAAGCGTTGCTAATTTCTCATACTAATCAGTGATCAGTTTGGGTCAAAACATCTGCACATGTGCCTGTGGCGACAAAAATAGGAAAGCTCGAGATAAAAGTGTACAGGACAAATGTCTCGGTTTGCTTAGAGGCCCGGCTAAAATATTTACAAGGTTGTTTCAATAAATAAGGTAGCAAGAGGTTTTGAGTACTGTACATGTGTTCACCTATATAGCCTGTGACTATAATAAACTTACAAATATGTAAGGATGATTTCAGATCTAACAACATGTTTTATTGTGATAGCTGAAATTAATCAACCAACCAATCAATCAGAATTAAATTGAGAATGCTGAAAATTCATTCAAATTGAATTCGCAATAAACTGAATGCAACAAACTAAATACATATAACTGTCATTTTAAATAGAAAAGCAATGTTTTACAATCCGTAGTGTAAAAAGCCTTCAAATTGAATAAAAATAGAATACATAATAATCAGTAAAGAAAAGAGAACAATGGAATCATAGATCAATAGACAGAATAATTGAATGATAGAACGATATATATTATGATAGATATGTTGTTGTTCTGAGCGTCACTAAATCCACTAGCCTATTACAAAATTACAGCATACTTCTATAAATACTCTGAAATAACTAGTGCACTTTGTAGAAGCATTTTGAGATGTAATAGGTAATCAAGCAGCAATCACCCTTTATTGTCCCACGAGTGCAAGAAATAGATGAAAACAGACAGAGAGAAAACACAAAATGATGCTCAAAGTAAAGCAGTTATTTATTTCATGTTTGTTCACCTTCCAAAACCATTTTTATCAGAGAGAAGAGGTATGTAATTAGAGACCAAAGTGTTCATTTCTGATTCTTTCTGAAGTGATTTCATTTTTAGGCAAAATGATTGCTCACTTCCCACAGTAATCTCTCTCAAAGTAGTTGTTAGTAAAAAAAAAATGTTTTACTATTCTGGTTTCTTAATGCAAAGGAGCAGTAATGCCTTTGTCACGCTTATGCTGTTGGAAGACGCAGAGACACAGAGAAGCATTAAATGACTTTTTTATTGACAGGGTAAATCCACAACAGAAGTTGGCACGTATATATGTATATAACAAGTAGACCTGACAGGGTAGAAACACACAGACAGGAACTAAATACACAGGATAATTAATTAAACACAGGTGCAGAAATCAACTAATAATCAAGCTAAACATGGACTAGAACAAGACTTAACAGAGAACACTTAACAGAAACAGGGCAAAAACAGGTCCATAATTCTGACATATCTTCCCCTCCCAGAAGGAGCATCCCTGCGCTATAGATAACAGTGATGGCAGCAGTGCAGGTGGGTGAGGAGCCCAAGGTGGAGACGGAGAGACAATGATGCCGAAAGACTAGGGGGCCAGGGAGAAGCCAAGGGCTCTGGCAACCAATGCAGAGATCCATGTTGGAGCAAGAGTGACTGAGGACCAAGGTGGAGCTGAGGCTGGAAGGAGCCTTGTGGTGCTCGTGGATTGATGGGTGACGGTGGATGCGGAGAGAGCTAGGAGCTGAGATTGAGTGTCTGGGTCAATGGGCAAAGGTGGAGTCCAGGCCTCGGAGACTGGATGCAGAGATGATAGATTCTCCAGCCATGGCGACACTGGAGGATGGCAGTACTACAAGGCTTGCACAGTACAGATAAGTGGCTGAGGGCGAGTGGAGGGGCTGCCATGCAACAGCGGTGGAGGGCAGGCATTAGTGAGGCTCTGGGCTTTCAGGGCAAACTCAGGATTGGGAGCCTTGTTTGGGCTGAACAAGGATGATGCTTTGGAATACTGGGTTCTGGAGGGCACTCTCGAGGAGGGGGCACTGGAGGATGGAGTGCTGGACATAGGGACCATAGACAAAGGAGTTAGCTGGGCTGTACAGATTGATCTTCAGATTAATTTCCTAGTCAGTCAGGTCCCTTTCTAAGTCCAGCAGCCCCAGATGTACAATCAGCACGCCCTCAGACATGGTATAGTGGGCAGAGCTCTTACTGTCACTGTCTCACTCACGACAATGTCGCCAGCTCTTGTACCTGGATTGGGCTTACTTACTTCGGGCCAATCCTTCCAAATCCCCAGTCGCGCTCTGCCTTACGCTGACTCGTCGACCGCGGCAGGAACGGGCTCTTTGTCATCGGTGGGCTCAGGCTGATGCTCCTCACTGCAGGGAGAGGGTGGGCTGGGCTTTGGGTCTGGAGTGGATCTGGCAAGATAATTCACTGGGCAGATGGAGAGTGGTGATCCGTTTCTCTCCCAGGGTGCATTCAAAAGGCGGCAAATTCCTCTCAGGGACCACCTTTGGATGTCAGCGGGCTCTTCATGCACCATTCAGGCTAGCATCATAGAACGTGCACTCTGGGTAGCTGGTTTAATTTAGTGACTTTGGTATGATTCAGGGAAAACATGGGGATCCATGAGGGAAACAGTGTTTTAAACTGACAATATTTGAAATTCTTGCACTGATCTGCTACCTATATTGCTTGTTAGGATGACAAAAAGCTTTAAAAAGCTTTAAAAGGTTTTCTAATAACGCTTGTTAATGTCAATCAAATCAGAGTAGGTGGGGCTTATTATTTATGTTTATCACTGAAAAAGAGCAAGATAAGATGAAAGCTGCAGATAATTTAATGCTAGTCAACTGATTTATGATAGAAATGCTAAATGGCAGACAGTTAATGTTATGTTCAATGAAGGAGACTTATTCTCAAATATGCCCATTTTTGAAAATTATCAAATTTAATTTAATGATGCTTCAAAAACATGTAGTTGATGAGAAATATAATTTTCTAATCAATCCGTATGTAAAGTTTTATTATTAAAGTAAAATTATATGTATACGATTGATGTTTGTGTGTGCTTACCTCAATTTATAAATATATATATATATATATATATATATATATATATATATATATATATATATATAATTTAAAACATAGGTGCAAGGAAATAAACCAATCAAACCAAACTAAACAAGGACAGGAACAAGAGAACAGAACCACAGAAAAGCGCAAAAACAGGTCCATAATCCTGCCAGCTTGTGGATTTCAGTTGAGTGAATGTAATTTTTCTTGTACCTGAGAATAAAGAATATTGATATCTATACAATCAGCTTCTAAGGCTGGTTGATTCTCATTTAATTTCATACAGAGTCCTTCATTATGATTCCTAAATGTAGAGAATAATTCAATATTTCAGCATGCTTTAAGACTAAAATGCCCCAAATGTACATATTTTTGACTTTAAACAGAGCACAACTGAATAGAAATGAAAAGTGTTTGGTGTGTATGGTATAACATTGTTTAACAAAAAATTCCAAGCACACTGAAGACAACACACATTTAAAAATCAAAAATTGAAAAGTAAATTTGAATTTGAAAATCAATTATTTTAAATATCAGCTCATACCACAAATTGTTGTTTATCACTTGAAAGCCCATTGCACGCATTTGTTCATGAGACATTTTATTGTTATTCTGAAAAGAGTAGAAAAGAGATTGATATCTTTTGTCACAAGTAGACCGTTGTATCTGACCATATAGCTCCATTTTGAAGTGAGTAATTGTTGAGCCTTGAGGCAGAATCAGTCATTTTATTCAGTGCAACTACAACCTATTGATCAAAGACACCAAATACAGTGTCATTCTGAATATAAAAGAGCGAGAGAAGCCACGAGGTGAGGAGTTACTCTGTCACTCCAGGCTGAAGGAACATCAAGCGTCGGTGCACATGGAGGAGAGACTCTGGGGACAGAAGACAGAGTTCAGAGATAAAGCAGCTCTTTCTCATCCTCTCTTTGAAATCTCTCCCGTAGCTTCATCCTGAGTTTACTTCCATTGGTTTGGGTTTTTAGCACCTAGCTGACCTTTCTGGGATGACTGTCATTCTTTCCTTGTAACCATCAAACAGACGGCCCAGCAGGAGGGTTTAACCACCCACATAGTGTGTGAGAGTGTTTTTAGGTTAGGGGTATAAATCAAAAAAGAGACACTGAGAGGCAACAATTTGCAAGCGCTTTTGAACGAAGATTGATTTTGTGTTCTATCTATCTATCTTACCTTACCACCAATAATGCTTTAAATTGATCAGAAATGACAATACAGACTTAAAAGTTCTTTTAAATGAAAAAATATATTATGATTTCCCCCAAAAATATAGCTAACTGTTGTGAGGGATCAAGTGGATGGACTAATATCTGCTGAAAATCCAGCTTTGCATTAACTGAAATTAACTTTATTTTAAAAAAAATATGTAATTTTAAATTGCAATAATATTTCACCATATCAATGTTTTTACTGTATTTTTAAGTGAATACAACTTTGGTGAGCAGTTGGCATATGCAGTAGAACTTATAGCTTCTTTAACTGATGAAATATTGTCGTATTAAATTGATTATAAGCACGATCAAATAAGTCAAATTTCGAGATAAATTTAAGAGAACAATAGAATCATTACAAAAGGAAATTTTAAGTACGGTTAATATAAATAATTCAAATGCAAAGGAAACAAGTAACAAAAAAATATCCATTATTAATTACATAAAAATGCTTTAAACTCGAGCAAATCAAGTGTTAAAAGATTGATTTGGAACAATCACTGCCACGGCTCATGGTTCAAACACACGCCGCTGACAACTTTGACCTTTATTTGATCCAAAGCCTCTTTTGGGAAAAGATTCATATGTGCATATGCATAACCCCATTTCCAAGTGACAGCACACAAAGCTCCTGAGAAGAGGTAAACAAGGGTTTTTCCCATCTTTTTCTGCATCTTTTCAGCTCTTGTTTGTTTTTCTGCTTTTTTCAAATTCAAGTCTCTGCTTAAAATTAATCTTGGTTGACACAGACCAAACAAATGGATTTTCACAGCAGCGGCGGTGGCAAAGAATGCTGAGACATTCTCTTCCTTTTAACACTGTGCTGCTAAGAAAGATAACCTAAGTGATTGATAGACAGCGTGAAAAAGTGACGAGAGGAGTGCATGTGCGATTGTGTGAGAGAGAGAGAGAGAGACCGAAGCTGTTTCACTGGAGATCAGTCTGACCTTGTTTGGAGCAGAGCTGGAACTTTTGGAGGGCCAATCAATGGACAAACACTCCATAAAAGCACAAGTACAAAGAGCGAGAGAGAGAGAGAGTGTAAAATAATAAATCAAATTTGTGGGTCACATTGAGAGAGACAATCACTAGCAGCTAAAAACCAAGGTTGTTGTTATAAAAAAATGGTCTTCATGAAATTAGAATGCACGCATAAAGCACAGTCTTATTGTGAACTATTCCTCAGATCCCTTATTACAAACAAAAGAAGTACTTCAACTGTTAGTCACACCTGGGAGACATTGTAAATACACCTTTAGGCTTAAAATAAGGATATATACATATATATATATATATATATATATATATATATACATATATATATTGTTTTTTTATTATTTAGAACAAGCTCTTATACTCACCAAGACATCAAAATTACAGTAAAAATAGTAATATTGTGAAATATTAATACAGTTTTAAAGAATTGCTTTCTATTTTACATCTTAAAATGTAATTTATTCCTGTGATTGCAAAACTGAATTTTCAGCAGCTATTACTCCAGTGTCACGCGATCCTTCCAGAAATCATTCTAGATAAATTCCTAAGAAACTTTAGACCTTTTTCAAGTATTCATTTTGTTAATGTATGTTTTACCTTTTGAAAACCTCTTTAAAGCATGAAACAGAGTAATGTTTTTTCCTGGATGCTGTCTTACATGTCACAGCTCATGCAGTGGTCTGCCATTTTTATTTAATGGGTCAGAGAGAGAGATAGAGAGAGAGAGATAATCATGAAAAACAAAATTATGGCTGTTTTTGGTGTAAAAACCATGAGAGGTGGACCACAGGGAAGCAGAACAAAATTGTTTACATGCTCTACTCTGATGTTGCCAATAGTATTTTCCTTCAGTTTTGCTTTCCAGGCGACTTATCTTTTAATGTTACTTGATTTCCAGGCACATTAACAGGATAGTTCACCCAAAAACGAAAATTGTTATCATTTTACACACACACACAGACACACAGTCATTATTAGTTTTAGAACAACGTGGGGTTGAGTAAATGACAAAATTTTACAATTTGACATTTACAATTTGGCTAAAGAAAGGTTTAAAAGTAACTCATGCAAAGGATAAGCGTTAAAGAATGTCACTTTGTAATCACTGCGGTTGTATTAATTCGCGTCATATGTTAAGAAGGCAGTTTATCTGCAGTCTCTCACATTTTTGCCGGCATCTGAGCAACCATCGCTTATACTGAACAAGCTTTGCACTAAAATAACTTTATAAATGGCTAAAACTCAGAATCCATAAATATTAAATGAACATCTTAAACAAGCTTGCATGCTTGAACATAACAGCAAAACCCTGTTAATTTATTCTTGTCGTATTTCTCCACAGTCAAATTTTTCTCTTTTTCTGCAGGTGCGTTTTACTACATTAAGATTACATTTCACCTTCGATGTCTTAAGCTTGTTTCTTACATAAATAAATACATAAAAAAGTGAGGCAGATCATGCCCCAAGATGCTTACAGACATGAAGTCGTGCGATAATCTTTTTCCGCTCTATCCCCTCCAGACCTCAGTACATAATTCATGACCGTACAAGTTAATCTTATCAGAGGCGATTTTCATTTTTAGCCATGGACCATTTTACATCACATGAGCCGAGAGATATAAGCTGGTCCTATAATAAGCACAACAATGAGATAAATCGGTTCATAATTGATCATTCGGGTCAACTGTAAAACTACATCATTTCAAACACAGGATTTTCAGAATAAACAGATTAGTATTGTACTTCAGAATGATTCATGTTATTAGTCATACATCGCTCTGGTGGTCCTCCTACGCACAGAATTAGATACATGCAAAAAACATTAGTCTTTCGTTACAGTTTGACACAAGCGCTAAACTGTCTACTCGTAAACATTCTGTTAGCATCTCTGTTTGTTTACATTACTGATAATGACACATTTAATGGAGTTTTGCATTTAGTCTTTCATCAGCTTGTTAGTTAGTTATTACTGAGTGAATGCTTTTTATTTAATATGACTCACAGAACGCTAATTGCAAGGACGGTTTCCCCTGGCGTAGCCCGGAGTGATGCTGCAGCGCTCGAGAGCGGCACAGCTACAGAGTAAGACCCTGATTAAATTAGCACTCCTACAGGCTAATGCCACTCCATCAAACCAAGAACTGATGACGGTAATCAAAAACTGCGTTATTTGAGGCACGACAACTGGATTCGGTCACAGAGCTAATAAAGTCGGTTTAAAAGGGTTGAAAGAGCGATAGTTCACTGAAAAATGAAAAATCAAAACCTATACCGTATGCCTACTGTTGAACAAAAATGAAGATTGAAGAGTTTTTTATTCATACAATGGAAGTCAATCACTCTTTGGTAAAGCATTGGATCAGAATTTATTTTGGAGTGATTCATAAGGTTTTTCTACACAAGTTATAGCTACTTTTCTACATTTAATTACATTTTAAGTACGCTACTTGAAATGTAAACAATTCCATTGGTTGGAAATGGTATGTAGGTGGGAGGTGTTGGATCCAGATCCAACCTTGCCCCCTTGATCTTGTATTCTGCGGTGAGGACCTTGGTCTGAATGAAAATGCTAATTCGTTCTTTGCCACTAGGTGCAGCTTTTGGAGCATTAAAAGCTTACAAACGCCGCTTTAAATGAAATCGACTAATCACCTGAAGGGTTTAGAAAAAGAGATAAAAATAAATGCATATTATAAGAAAATGAAAGTGTTTTTGACCCCAAATATCAACCTTTCATAACCCATAATAGGGGCGTATATAAAGTATATAAAGTCAATTAAGGAAATTTCATCACGCGGCAATTGGTAAATTTTCAATAAACAGTTCAAAGGTTTCTGTACGCAGCATAGGATGATGCAAAGTGCCAGATGCATGTCACAAATAATTCATTAAGCTCATCTTACATAACCCACCGTTACACAAAAAAAAAAAATAATATATAGCTCCTCTTTCCCTGCAACTGTATTGAGGTTAATGAAAGTGTTCATCTTCTTACAGGAACTCTGACTGCAGAACACAGATAGAAATTCTGCTAATAAATCACTCTGACAATGTTCTAAAGCAACATTGCCACTTTTAAAAGGATCATGTATATGTATGGCTGCTGTATATATAATACTGAACTTTCAGAAAAGGTGGCGCATGAGCAACACTTTTTATCGCTGTGATTTGCATATTATATTTGCAAGGAGACCTTTAGACTTTGCTTTTACCTGTAGATGCAATTTATGTGTAATTGCAGGCTAGTGCAAGACAGGTCTATTTAGATTCGGCTGGGCTTTTATGCACTTTGTTTATAATCCAGACTGGATCAGCATCATATTTCTTTTTCTATTAAGGAAGCTTTAGCTTTCTTTATTTTAATAATGTTATAATAATTTTTCTCAGGTTTCCATGATAAATAGAAGGTTTAAGAAGAAGTTTTAAACTGATTTTGTTTTTAAATAAAAAAATACAACATTCTATTGATCCCATACTTAATCTGTTTACACTTTATATATTACATTTAGCTTTTCATTTAATATTTCTCATTAGAAAATTATTCTTTTAAACTAGCAAACCTTATTAAAAATAAACCTAAAATTAAATTTCTTGCACTATAAAGCATAATTATTAAGTAATCATAACATTTTCTGAAGGCTAAGCACATTCTTTCATTGACCATGAAAATGAAAGACAGATTCTTTTTTTTGATCGTTTCAGGCCCTGTTTTGTACTCTATTTGTGGAAAGTGCCGGGAGCTTTCCAAAGCCAAGCAGTTTTTCTTAGCTTTGTGAGGGGAACCCAAGGGCTTTACTACAGTGAAAGAGAATATTGCAGATTTTGATTCTGCTGGAGTTAAACAAACTCTCTTGAACAGTACAAAAGTAATGATTCTCATGGCTTTGGCTTGGCTCTGAACCAGCATCTCTCTATATTTCTGCTGACTGATGCTCGGTGCTTCAGGCACGGACCGCTTAGCCTATTTGGACCTCTGTTAGCTGTCTCTCGTTGCCTTGAAAACCGATGAAAAGCGCTATATGTTAGGCCTCATTTAGAACTAACACAGACTTTCAAGGTAACCAAACTTACGTGACTCACCTAGCTGCAATCAACAGCTTGATGTTTTCCTGGGGTGTTCTTATATTCTCCAAACCCCCAAGAACTGAATTAAATAGGAATTTAGAGTGTCTATATTCGCTCTAATTCGCTGTCGGATTCTGCCAGACGTGTCCCTGTAGTCTACATAAAGACCATTAAGCAAACAGTATATGTCTTTGCCTTCCTCCACTATCCTCTGACAGACCTTCCTCCCCTGAAGCCAATTTCCGATGTCCAATTTTATTCTCAGCCCATGAAATCCTGTTTGACTGAAGGGTGAGAATGGCAGATGTGACAGATGTTGGTCAAGGATATCACCTACAACTAAAACTGTAAAAGATACTGTCATATTTTCAAACACATCACTTTTGGACCAACATTAAAGCCCAAATCACACTGGGCTTCAAAATGGGCTTTAAAAAAAACCCCATAAGCTTATGTAAACAAAAACGATGAGAATAAACAAGATATAAAAACTCGCAATGCGCTGCCTTACAAGCATCTGCAAACCCACTGCTGATATATAACATTTAGCCATTGACTTCATTTAAGTCAACGGCTACCAAAAGTTTGATTTCCAACATTCTTCAAAATATCTTTGTGTTCAGCAGAGGAAAGCCATATAGGCTTGGAACAAGAATTTTAATTTAGTAAAGTCATTAGTTAAACCCATGTTAAAAAATATAGTCCAAAATAATTTGTTTCATCTGTCCAAATATAATAACTGCAATAGAATCGGCTTACACAGACGGGGCCATACACATTACAGGCAAAATTACGACAAACTTCAGACCCTGCAGCACACAAATAACATTCACGGGGAGAAAGTGTTTACAGAAACCGATTTACGAGCGCAGAGAGACAACAGACACACTGTCGGTCTAAGAAGCATTTATCACAGTCTTGTAAGGCCGACAGTGATGGAAACCTCAGCGCTTCATCAAATCGAGTCAGGCAAGAAAACCGTGTGTTTTTGCTCACTAGTTCGCTAACTAAGTGCTGTGCAAGAAAATAGTGTGATTACAAGCCCAAGGTAACGAGGGAAATGTCTCTCTCTGTCTCTTACAGTGAGTCTCTGTTGTTCAGACAAACGCAGATTCTTGATCAAATAGAAATGCAGTCTTTAAAATGCACAAGAGGCTTCTTTCAAAGACATTTCTTAACATCTAACCAACCTCAAACTTATACTGCGTATAAACTTTTAACTTTTGAGTTTGCGTAATCTCCATCTCTTTATTAAGCTAAATAGACTCTACATCAGCCTCCGATGTATGAAAGCCTCTCTTACCAATCAAATTTCACTTCCACTTAAATCAGGGGACTCATTTCACGGCTGCCCGGCAGTAAATACGCACCACAGGAAGCAAACTGAGGATCACACGAGAAAATGAGGACTCTGAATACTGCATCTAAATTTGTCATTCAGCAGTGCTACTCAATACACACTGATTATGCATTATGCAATGTTATCCAAAGTGACTTACAGTAAACTTGCTTTCAGAGGGTATCTAGAACAAACTATGGTTCAGTATTGCTCAAGGGCAAAGTAGTGACAATGAAACTGTTCATGCATCACTCTTTCTGTGTCTTGAACCTCTGGCCTTTGGGAACCCAACCAAAACTTTGACCACTAGTTTGCCTGTAACATCAGCCTATACGTTGTTTGTACAGTAGCCTCAAAAATGTGAATTTACCTAACAATATCAACCAATTCAAAATCAAAATAATAGTCAGTATATGCACACTATATATATACAGAAGACTTTATTTTAAGGTGTCATAATACAGAGTAATTACCTAATTAGGTACTTAGTAGTAGCCATTGTACTTGCATGAAATAAAATGTACTTATCATGTAACTGAGTTATGGAACAGTCTGTAATTACAGTTTGTATTTATGTAGATATAACAGGCAGCTGTTACATAGCTACTTATACTTAAGCACAATCCTGATACACCTTATTTTTAAGTACCGTATGCTTGTGTATTATTCTAATATTACATTTAATTTCATTTTTAATGTAATCAGAAAGGTTTTTCACGTATTTAAGCTTTGTACTATAGGGTTATATCAAACTAAGGTGCAGCTAAAAGGTGTATAGTTTAGATACACATGAAGTACACTTAAGTACACTGGATACGCTTTAATTTTAAGTAGTTTATATCTGTGTACTTGAATTCATAATTACTTTCTATGAAGCCTGCAACACATATGTGACAATCTTTTGGTTACATAAGTAGCTGTGCGACAGATAGGTGTAAAAGTAGCTGCCTATTACATCTACAAACTGTAAGTACAAACTGTTCCATAACTTAGTTACACGGTAAGGTAATTTTGCTTTATGTAAGCATAACAGCTTCTACTAAGTACTTACTGGGTAATTACTCTGTATCATGGAGATCTTAAAGTATAAAGTGTTACCAAAATGGGACAGCATTTGCAATTGAAGCTAAGAAGACAAAAAAGACAAAAAATGAAAAGTTATTAAAAAAAATTTAATCGTGTAACAAAAGCATTTCTTGGCGTGTCCCGATGAAAGGTCAACTGGATGCCGTTTTATAAGAGTCAGAATACAGCCTCACCAGGCATTACTGTGCCTGTTTCTGAGCACACAGTGGGTCCCAAAACAGGCAGACAGTTCCTTTATCTGGAGGGAACAGTCACACAAAAGAGGATAAACGGGATTTTCTTTATATCTGTAAAGGAGAAACTTCCACCTCCCCTCTTCGGTCTTATTATTTAATAATTAAATTGCTCCATGCCATACTTGCAATAATTCACTGCACCTCCAGCAAATAAATTATCCAGTCAATCAATCACAAATTAATTCCTATAAGCCAAACAGTCAAAAGTGTCAAAAGCACCCAGACCCAGATTTGCCTCTTCTAATGTTTCAGAGGTCAAGTCACTATTAATTATGTAGCTTTACAATAAATATTGTTTCGAGATTTTTTTACTTTGCAAAGCAGCCCTATAAAGAAAATAGTGTCATCATTCACCTCAAGTCAGTTCAGTGTTGATTCAGATTCGGTTCAATACCTGTGTAGAGTCCATCAATAATAAAACAAAGTCCTTTCAGCTATAAGCATCTCTACAGGAGACAACGGTGTCATCACTGAATCAGTTCAGCGTTCAAATTCAGATCAATAACAAATTTAAAAAAGATCAATTATCAACAAATTAGACTGAGACAGGTACAAAGCAGTTCTATGACAATAGTGCCATCATTATTTGGGGGGTAAATTACTAAAATTACAAAAAAGGGAAATAATTGCTAGCTACCAATAAATGTTCTTCAGCGTAATTAGATTACTGTACTAATTACACTCCAAAAATATTGTATTACTTAATACTAATTACTTTCTATACCCCATATTATCCTTGAATACTTGAATATCCTTGAAGAGTGTATTTCTTTCAAAATAAATAATACAAAATTGCATTATTCTTGAACTAACCAAGGTACTTAAAGGGTGTTACATTAAAAACCATAACATTAGATTATATACATTTGAATATTATATCCACTATCTTTCATGTAGAATTGATATGTAGTAAATTACAGAAAAAGGAAGAGCAATCCCTACTTTACTTTTTCAGGGGGAAAGTAATTAAAGGACAGTAATTATTTACTCTGTAATGCGTTGCACCCAAAACTGCTCATCAGCTCAATTCAGTTCAGCTCATAATAATGACTAGTAAGCAAAAATATAAAAGAAATCTTAACAGTTATCAAATTGAACTCATTATGAGAGATCTCATTATGAATATGAGACATTCTCAGCGGTCTGATCTGTCCTATTGGCAACCATTGCGTAGCTCTGGATTACTCTTGCATCTCAACAATGCTCTCAGTTTCATTTCTCCAAAGGAATTGTTCAGGAGAAACATCTGAGACAGCGTCTAAACTCCATCTGCTGCGCTCTGGAAGACCCTCTAAGCAATGAGATGTTCCTCTGGGAGACTCTCGACACATTGGTGTTCAAAGCTGTTCCACACGCAATCGATTCATTAGTAAAAACGAGTCGCTTACTCTTATACACGGCATTCCACGGCTGGTAGCCATAATAGCCGGTGATTCTCAAGATCCTCTCCTCGATGGACGCGCTGTTGATGTCCTCAACTGATCGAGATGACTTCAGGTCCTCTTTAATCGATTCATCCACCACCAGGTACTTGAGCTGGCGGAGTTGGGGGCTGATGTCGGACAGCCTTCTGGGACTCACCTCGGGGGATTTGCGCATTCCGCTGGAGACAAGAACACAAAGTTGAAATCGCGTTGGCTTCGAGCGCTCGACACCGAGGGCGATGCGTGCCAGTGGGAGCGTGCCACGCGGGCAGACGTTCTCGTTACATTGGGATTCGGACAGTCAGCCGCTTTAAACAGAGCATAGGGTGTTTCTCGAGCACAAACGCTCCGCGTAAAACGGCTTCCGAGCGCGCGGCGCAAAGAGGGTGGATGCGCGAGTCTTCACCCTCCACTAACTGGCGCTGCGAGCGGAGGAGGCAGAGGGCTGAGAGATGATAACCAGACATGACTGATGCTCCGTACAGTCTAACACTGGTACAGTAGGCCACGAAACGTGTGATGATGGGAAGCATAGAGAACGCAGTTGTGAAATACACAGATACTTAAAACAAAATGTTTTCGAAGCTGTAAGTCAGCGGTTATTGGATTAATATTTCAATCTTCTGATGCAATGTTTATTACAGTGTGTTATTGGGCGTTTATTCGTAATTAGATACTTGTTAACTATCAATTCCTGAGCGAAAGTGTTTCAAAGTAGACTAAATCCTATACCATTGGGTCTAGCAAAAAAACGTAACACAATTTCGCTGTAGAGAGCAATAAATAAGTAAAACAAAATAAACAAACAACAACAACTACATTACGAGTTTTAATTAAAATATGTAAGATAATATTTTAGGTAGGAATATGAGAATAAATAAGCCATCAGATTTGAAAAGCTCGACAGCGTGGAGTATCAGTTACGCGGCGGTCTATGGCCACTGGGAGGCGCGCGCGGTTCAGCTTTACGCACCAACTCCACCGGCGCTCCTTTCACGTACGGAACAATTAACGCCACTCTCGGTGCTTCTCAAAAACGTGTTTACAATCTAACTTTATTTTACAGTTTAAGGGCGAGTCCTTTTAAACGATTTGATCCCTCCCTCACTACACTTTATTCGCGCGTTTAGCGTAAGGACACATGCAAGGCATTATTTCCTCACACAGCCTCAAATAAATAGCATTTGGCATATAGATACCACAGACACAAAATGCATTGCTTTCAAATAACTGTGAACTTTAATTTCTGCCCTGTTCTTGTTAATTTGACGCGCATGAGATATATAGAATTGATAGACTTAATGCGTAATGAGTGATTTTTTTTATCACTGTCATCACGACTGACCCAAGGCTTTGTTTTAGAAGCTTTTTTTTTCAGTCCCTGAATAAAAACACAACCACCACATCTCTGTCACGAGTCAAAAGTGATACTGAGTAAAACTGCATCTCAACGCAACACGCATTCTGCCCCATGCATAGGCGCTTTTTTTTAAAAAAAATTCTTACATGGGCATCAAGGTGGTCGGGGGTCCCAGGTAACACATGCAGTCCCTCCGCGGGGGTCCGAGCCGGTCTCCATCTCCGTACATGATCCCCATGAATGACGGCAGACCACTGCTCACGCGCACAGAGACACACGGACTGGAACGGTCCGCTCACCCGCTCTCTCGCGCACACTCCAGCCGTGGCATTTCCAGATTTTCAGATAGTATCAGCTGTCACACCTCCAGCGGTTTTTCAGGACCGCAGCGCCATCTGACGGTGGATGCAGTTCTGTGCCGTTCACTGGACTTCGAACGAACGAAATAGAAAGATACCATTCCGTTTTTCAATCAAACTCGTGAGCATTTTTAACAGTTTAGGTCTTAGTATAGCTATTTTAACGCAAGTATATTTAGGCAAAAATTTTAAATAGATTACATTTATATATATATATATATATATATATATATATATATATATATATATATATATATATATATATATATATATATATATATATATATATAAAGAATTCTCTTCTGCTTACCAGCACTGCATTTATTTGATATAAAAACAATACAATTTTGATATTTTGTTTTAATTTTTAGATAAATGCTGATCTTGGAATCCTCCTTTTAATTAAAAATACTTCTTAAGCAGCAAATCAGCATATTAGAATGGTTTCTAAAGCGATAATAAACAGTGGAGTAATGATTCTGAAAATGTAGCTTCGATCACAGGAATAAAATATATTTTATATTGTTAAAATAGAAATTAATTCTTTTAAACCGTGCAAAGACATCGCTACATTAATGCTTTTGGATCAAATAAATTCCAGGCTTGGTGAGCGGAAGAGAATTCTTTAAAAAGACATGAAAAATCCTTCGGTTCAAAAACCTTTGACTGACGCCAAATTATTTTTCAGAATCTGTAAATAAAGTTTACAGACATACTAAAAATAGATACAGTTTCAGTCGTGTTGTGTTTTGAGTCGATGTCTTCTTAGTTTTGTAAACCTTCGTGAAATTTACTATCATTATGTGCTTAAGTTAAAATTCTTAGTCATGTGCTTTACCATCTTTTTCAGATGAATGTCAACAAAGCATGCTGATACTGTACATTACGTTTAGCTATAGTTTAAAATCTTTTTAGATAATATATACTTCTTTAAATACACACTGTCCCTTTAAAATCACCTTTATTATTACATTTAATGATCCTGAAAAAATAAAAATAAATAAAAAAACTATCGACTGCTTTGTGAAAAGAGCTTAATGAATATGCTAAACTATGCCTTAATGAAAGTGTTTCTTTGGGGGGCTAGGTTAGGTAGATTATAAAAATATAATTAGCTCAGTAAAAATACAATTATAAAAACAATAAAAGCTGGTCCTTTGAGTAAAGGCTCACAGTAGAAAAAAAGCAGAGGAAGAAAGTTTCAGAAAGTCGGGAAACAAAATATGAGCAGCAGGAAAGACCAGTTCATCATATTACTGCGCTCTGTGTTTGTTTTCAGTGGACACCTCCTTCTTCTTATTTTTTCACTGAGCGGTTTACACACCAAGAAAATCATCGTGTCCTTATTACATGGTACAAGCACTTCAGAGGCTAAAAATAGATGACATCTTAAGAGCTCGCAATTTATCCTGCTCATGTCTGTTTTTCAGCAAGAAAAGCAGTGTCCCCGTTATTGCATCAAATCAAACGTTGCAATTAGCGCTAAAAGAAAGCAGAAAAGATCTCCCATTCAAATTCGACACGGTCCAAAGTTTGCCGCAGTCTCCCTTAAATAATAAGAATCAGGTAACTCTTTCAAACCCCAAAAGCGTAGTTTGTCAAATGAGTCTGATGTAGCTTGCCTGCCGTAGCTGCTCAAAATGATGCCGGTTGAGATGTGAGAAGGTGGGATGAGATTTTCTTGCTGTTTCCCACAGAAACCCACCCACAAGGCTGCACGGTATCCAGCCTATGTCACAAACAGCATTCGTGGTGACTGTTCTCGTTAGAATCGAAACCGAAGTGAGTGCATCCTGTTTTGGTCTATTTATTGTTTCAGATTCTTTCTATAGCGTGCTTGTCGGCTGTACATTGTTGTCTGTTGTCTAGTTCACCGAGGCGGCTTGTTGTAAGGTGAACTAGAAAAGCTTTGGCTCGTTGAGATAAGCTGGACTCGTTTCATTCATATTTTATAGAGGCATGCTGGGCTTCGCAGCGGACCCTTTACACCCATATTTAAAGACAAATTAAATTTATGCTCGTCTTTTGTGGCTGCGTTTTCGTCCTACATTTTTTGATGTGGCTGGTTTTGTATTTAGGTCACCAGCTTTCCCTGTTGCCACGTAACCGAAGACGCTGTCTGCCGATGGGCTTTCGACCGGCCCTTGAGTCCAGCGTTCAGCTCCGAGGCAATGAAAACATGTATCGCACATATACAATTATACAACTAATCAGGTTAGAGATAACAGGAGTTGTGCTTCAGCGCTTGTGGAAATCACCGAGAGATATTATGCTAATTTCCACCTATTGGTTTTTATTTGGTGATTCTGTGCGCAGCACAAATAGATGCCAGTCCGGTATTACAGAACACGTGCATATTAAAAAATGAATAATTCATAACCCAAATGCAGTTAGTAAACATGTGGTCACACTTTCGCATCATTTGAATCATAATCTTTTCTTTCGAAATGTGTGAACGGCACTCTGTTGCCTTCTGTTAATTTTGCCAAAGCCAGATATGGAATTTTACAAAGCTCACGTTCTACATCTGAGACGTTACATTTGATAACTCCCCGAATGTAGGCAACTTTTCCGTAATATGAAACTGAGGTGGCCAGCGGTGCCAAAAGAAAGAGGTTTCAGAGCAGCTATAATTTATTGAGGCCTTCTCCAGCAGGGTCTTCTGCACAAAGATTAAAGGAAACCAGGACGGGCAGAATCAGAGGACTCTGGGTACAAAAGAGAAGAGCAGAAGTGAAGTGGTCAGAAAAATAGACCGAGAGGAGAAGACGCGAACTAAGAGTACAAAGGCATCGCGCTAAACAAGAAGTGCTGAGATGTCCAGTATATATGTGCACAAAAGATTTTTAAATGTAACTATGCATATTATGCATAACAGTTCAGAAGTTTAAATAAAAATAATACGTTTTAAATAAACAAGTCAACAAAAAGAATACATTTTGCTGGGGTTAGAGGTGCATTTTTATAATTAATAAAAAAGAAAAGTTTTAGAGAGTCGACTGTTGTTTTATTTATTTTATTATACATAAAAAAGCAAATAGATCAAAAAGAATGAGAATAAAGAGCACTAGAGTTAGAGGATCGAATGAAGGTTCAAGACATGTGTTTTTCTTGAAGATGGCTGAGGACCGAGCTGTTCGGGTTGAGTTGGGAAGGTCGTTTCACGAGGAGGGAACAGTTAGGGTCGAAAGCTGCGTGATCTCTCTAGGTTTGCGTTTTCCAGGATGATTTGAGATGCTACAAATGAATGAGTTCACATAACAACGGCCAAGCATTTGCTTATATTATATTAATGACCTAGAAAAATAAATTGCAATGCGGTATTACAGAACACATCCATATTAAAAGATGAATAATTCATGACCTGAATGCAGCAAGAGGTTAATAGTAAGTAACCACGTTGTCACACTTTCGCAAAAAAAAAAGGCATTATTTGAAGCTGCCATAATCTTATACACACATTCAGGTATTCATTTAGAATGAAATTTAGGATACCTTATATGGAAGATACAAAGCAGATAAAGTCGGCATATACAGACAGTGCATTTAAACGGAGCTAGCAGTAGATAGATGGCAGCCCATGAATCTGTGACAGATGGAGAACCAAATTAAGTGGTTGTGAGAGAAAAGAGCTGAGAAAGTGGAAAGCGGATGAAGGCATGACAGGTCGAGTCATAGCCACCAAAACAGCGTTAGGAGAAGGAGGATGGAATCAGTGCATTGGGAGACAAGTATACTAACAACTAACTTAACGTCGGGACTAAGGTTTCCCTCAAATTTCACTCAAAACATCCCGTACAAACAGCGTCTCGCATGTTTCAAGCAACGTGCTTCCTCCATCACGTAATCCAACCGCGTAACGTAAACACTGAGCTTGCGTAAATATTTAATATGTGATATTTAATGCATGGAGGTATGCATGGTGACAGGCCTCTCCGCGCTCTGAGCGAAGTGTGAGACTGTAAGTGCGGGATGGTGGGTATCAGAGCCCTGAAGTATCACCACAGCGCTGATCCCCTCCTCTTGTGAGATTCACAAGTGACACAAAGCTGAGCGCAGCAGATGATATGCTGTCAGGAAGAGAGAAACCACCAAGAGAAAAACTGTAAGACATGCTAAATGGCACTCAGCAGAGAAGTTTGAGAACTTCATGCAGTACAATGTTGATGTTAAAAATGAGAATATATGTATAAGTCTTTCTCTTATATATATATATATATATATATAGTTGAAGCACTTGCATTTGTAACTGGAAATAGCTACCTGATCTGCGTATAAATGGCACGTCAAATAAAAATCTTGTGGTATAGATAAGAAAAATTCATATATATATATATGCCAAAATTCAAAACAAAACAATTTAAATGTTTTCATTTTTATTTGTTGTAATGTTTATACGCATTTTCAGAAAACCGGGCGTGAAAATGCATAAACTAAAAAAAAAAGAAAAAAAAAAAGTCCTAAATAGTAAGATAAAAATAAAATAAAAAACATGACAATATGTCATAACAGATTTACAAAATGACAATACATAAATAAAAAATGTATATATGACAACAAAATTTGGTATATACTGTGAATAATATAAAAAAAATCTTTCTCTGTAACATGTTTTTGAAACAACAAACAAACGCCATGAAATTAGGTTATGCTAAACATGTCTGCAATACCTTTATGAACCTCTTATATAATCATTTGTATTATTGATTAACCAGATGAGTATGATTAAATAGTTATCCACACCTGGTGTTTAAAACCCTGGCTTGAATTATTGAATATTGTTTTATACATTATACATATATATTAACGTTAACATTTTGCCAAATATGTATGATGAAATAACTTTTAATAAGACTAAACACTAATCTAAAAAGAGCACACAGCATTACGAATTGTGCATATGCATACTAAATGGACAAATAACTAAATCACAAATAAATTAACAAATCTAACCGATGCTGTTCATTGTTCACGATAAACAGAAACTCAGAGTAAGATAAAAAAGAGATTCAAAAAGAGGCAATCTGGTGCCCTCAGCAGTGGGAATTCAGCCAAAATGTCACAAAGCTCTGTTTTGCATAGTTGTGTGTTGATATGTCAGGGTAGGCTGGGGGATAATTGGACTCCCTGGGCCGAGCCGTGAGCTCTGTGTGTCCAAATGCTCACTGCACGCTGACATCTTCCAATTTCACAGCCAGTACTTTTGACGACTATTACGTGCTTTCGTTTGAATGTGTGTGTGTGTGTGTGTGTGGAGAGAGGTGAGAGGTGGACTGTGCTCTGAGAAAAGAAAGTTGTGATGATGTGTGTATCCAGAAATAAGTGTGTGGGAAAATAAACAAGCATGTCTGTGTGTTTGTGTGAATGCAACTCTTTGAAGTCTACTGGGCATTTTCACATCGTGAGCCTTGAATGTGAAATAAAATAATTTTTTTTTAATGTCCGTTGCTTTGAAAGCCCTAAGCAGCCATGCATTATTTTTTTCTAATTGTTCTGTCAAATCATAAGCTGTTCTGTTTCGGTCTGGAAACAGCGAAAGCCATTTCTAGCTCAATGCATACTCCTCAACATGGATGAGTGGGTTAATACCCTCTGTCAGTAACAGGCCGCTTTCAAAAAAGGTTCCATACTTGGAGGCTACAGCTTTATTAACTTGCGCAGAGACTAGTGATATTTCATTGCCTCATTATTAACCAGTTACCAGGCAATGCTTAATTTTGCTTTTTTAATTTGGTTTTTAATCGTTCCACCCTTCTGCCACCTAGAGTATATATCGCTCACTACGCAAGGTTTAATTGAAGCAGGCTAACAGGTGAAGCAGGCTAACACTCGCGGTTTTTTAGGTGCTTCTTCAAATGCTTTTGCTTAAAACAATTTTTTTGCTGTGGTATAATAGCTCTGTATTACACATTCCGCTTTCGTATTAGATATAAACGATCTGATGTTCTTAGGATGCCGGTGTCCACCCGACCGGAACGAGAAGTCAAAGCAACAATTGGGAAACTCTTTCGGAGGCCTGACTTGGATTGCAGGGACAACGTGGCCGAGGAAGCTGGCGAGTATACGAATCATGTTGCAAAGCTTTACTGGGCCGTAGAGAGACAGCCTTTTATCTTTTAGCGACTAAAATGTCGGATCATCACGGATGGGGAAAAAAGTGCCTGCGGAAAATACTTTAATCAACCTCATCACAGTAAGTGAACCTTTCAGTCTTCATACGAAGAATTAGTTTTAGTGAAATAAGCTCTACAGTTCATCGGGATGTTCACACTGCAGGCTAAAGTGACCCAAAACCGATTTTTTAATGCCCAAATATGACCCACATTTAATTTTTAATTTAAAAAAAAAAAAAAAAAAATCACTTTCATATGTGGTTCTAAATCGGATACACATCCGATGTTTAGCAATGCGACTTCAGTCTGAACGACCATGTCGCGTTTCGTGCGATTATTACGTCATTGAAATGCGACAGACGTCACAGTTCTGCGCTGGCACACAATACAGAGACAATAATATCACTTGTACATTAACATTTTTATTTTCGCAAACACAGTATGCTGTGACTGATGTCACGTCGTGTTCTGCGCATGCGGTGTACACATGAGACCGATAGCGCTAAAGTGGCATTAAGGTGTCTTTACAAAGACTATTTAATGCTGCTCAGAGGTGGCAGCTACACATAAGTGATCCATATACTTTGAGAGGATAACTTAATATTAGGCTTTTACGCAGCATTGTGTCCCTACGCACAATTTTCAGCAGGCACAAAGCAGCCGTAACCCAGTTGTGTAAAGATGCATTAATACACTCGTCAGCAAAATTTGCCTCAAGTATCTCGTATTAGATTCACACTAACTGTCAGATTACTTTTAAATGAATACCGTAAATCTGCTTTAGCCGTTGTAATAGCTGCTATGGCAACCTGGATAGTAGTTATGAGTGATTGCAATGATTTTTTTAATTTTTTTTATCCTTGAAGGCTCATAGTACAGTGTGGTACCGCATGACACACAGCTCAGAAGGTCTTCATCTGTTCTTCTCTCCTTCCCTTTTCTCTTCCCCCCGCTGTCACTTCGTCTCAGCTGTTCTTCAAACCTAGAGGCACAAGCATGTAGTATGTGTGTTTTTTCGCGGGTGTGCACACATGTGTAAATGCATCTTTTACCCAGCCAGCTAAACGCCTCCATAGATCCGCAGAGCCTTATTTTGACTTGGCGGATTTCTTATTGACAGTTTTCATCCGTGTTTTTCGATTCCCAACGCAATACTCGCGTATTAAAGGGCATATTTGTAATAAAGACTGTTACATGCAGGAGTAAAATGCGACATTTAAATGGCATGACGCGAAATGTTCGTGTGAGGAAATCGGGACACTGTCATAAGTGATGGGAGCGATGTATTTAGCACTGCAGGCCTCCTGCAGTCATTGCTCCCTCTCACTCCTTCTCTTTCTCTTTCAGGATAAATATAGACCTAGAACAAGCCGAGTCAGACCGTAAGGGAGAGAAAGAGAGAGAGAGGGAGAGAGAGAGAAAAAGGACCTTATGGGGTCTATACCAGCCTCTTTGCTTCCCAGTTCTTGTTAACGCTGCATCAGAGATCAGTAAACCATCATTGGAGTTAATATTTAATGGTATTTCCAGATGATCTGTAGGATGTATGGTTACATTATATCCCATCCCAGTCTCATATAAATGCGTATAAATAGTATGTCAAATAAAAACAAACTTGAGGTATTGATATGCAAACATTAAGCGTCACTGGGAATCTGAGGCCTGCTAATGATGTGAAGACGGCAATGCAGGTTATGGTTAGAATTATTTTAATTATTCGTTGCTTAAAGTAAATGGAGAGAAATGCTCATTGTCCCCTTTGCTTTCAGTCTGTTCCTAGGAGCAGATAGAAGGATTTGTGCCCCTGATCTCAGCTCTGGAGGAGCTCAGGAACTAATAAAGTAGAAAGGTAGGGGGCGCCAAATTGTTGAAACATTTGTAGGAAATAAAATGGATTTAAGTCTGGCAACCAGTGAAGTGATGCTAAGATTTAAAGGAAAATGTTAGTTTGCATTATTTCAACATTTATGATAAGTCGTGTTTAACAGTGAAATTCCTAATCCATTATTCTGCAAAGAAATCCTGTCAAAAATAGTCTCCATGTGCTCTCAACTTATTTAAATATTTCCATACGTGTGCATATTTATAAATAAATGCCAAATGTATTGTTTATAATAAACAGCCGTAAATCTGTATTTTTTGTCCATTTTTAATTTGCCATTCACAGTCCTTTAAGGGATAGGTCTTGTAGTTCTTACCCAAATCCATTAAGTACAGGTCTTTATGTTTTTTTTTTTTTTTTTTTTTCGATTCAAAGTTTGAAATGTGATTTTACCTCATAGCTGACCGGTTTGGTTTACAGCTTATAACTCTTTAATGAGGACTTATAACAAATCCTTATGTGGTGTCGGTTTAATTAACGTGATACAGTATCGGTTTATGAGCTAGTAATGAACCGTAAAATACACAGGCTTGTGAAAGTTGACGCATTTCATGCTTTATTGTTCTCGCTTGCCTGGAATAAAACTAGATCGTATGGAGCTGTCGCACATTCACCAGCCAAAGCGCCTCGCGTCATACTGCTCCACCTAAGAGATCTTTATTCCACTTAATTAATTTCCATTTAATTTGTATATTCTTTCTCTCTTTACTGTCTGTGTGTACTGCTAACGAGGCATTTTTCTTTATGAATGCACATATGAATTAGGCTGTTCAACATCTAAAGATACAACAACAAGAATGATGCATCCTGATTTCATCCATGACAGAAAGGGAGCATTTTTGTTATTTTAAGAAGGCGTTGGCCGTTGACCTGATTAGCACTAATGGTTTACAAGCCCATGGTTATATACTCGAAAGAGAGTAGATCTTCCATCACGTTCACACCTGCAACCTCTACAGTTCACCACTAGAGGTCCTTCTCTCCTCATTAGATCATTTTAAGGCAGTCATTTACACTTGATATCTCAAGTAGTTCAAGTACTGGTTCTTCAAGCACATGCACAGACAAAACAGATGACATTGAAAATACAGTAGTAATAGAAAGCGTGCACACAAAGCAGAATAGTCTATATAGTTGTAAGGATATTTTGCTTACTTTGCCGTTTAAGTCTTAAATGCCGCATTCACTGAAAATCCTTATTGCTTATTAATGTTTATTTTAAAGGATAAGTAAAAGCCAGAGCTTGCAAGCTTGTTCTCCATTACTTATTTAACGCTGAGTGTCTATCAACGTATGTAGAATTTGCACTGCTGAAAGGAATCGCTGAAGGGACAGTCTGTTCTTTGGATTACTTGCGTTGTCTTTGAATATAAATTGTATCTTTAAAACAGGATATATGGATGTGGTTCAAACGGGGAAATTTTGAGTTTATGTCGCTAGTCTAAATGACCTTGTTAATCAATTTGTGTAAAAAAATTAAATAAAAGTATATTAAAACCATACTTTTGTGTGCAGATTCTGTACAGAAGTAGTTTTGCGTAGGCATCTCCAGCAGCAGGGAGCCAGCGGGGCCAAACCAAACCTTGATTCAGAACCATGACTTACGCTACTTTTGGATCATTTGCCACGTGTAAAATAGATATTAATCACATCACATTGTGAGAAACAGCACCCAAGCCTTAGACTAAATATTCAAACCGGTTTGTGCTTGCTTAGACTGCCATCTAGCGGCACGATCCATCACCAGCACTAACCTGAAGTCCTTATTGCACTTTTTCTATGTGCTATACAAACATAATTAAGGGATTGATATCTGTTTGAGGATACATAACACTGTAGAGTGTGTTTCAGCAATACAGACTTTTAGATTTACCTTTAGCCATTTAGCAGACTCTTATCCAAAGTGACTTACAAATGAGGGCAATGGAAAGCAATTAAAATCAACAATCAAGAGCAATGACATGCAAATGCTATAACAAGTCTCACACACAGCAAAGGTTTTCTTTTGGTTAATGAACAAAAGGAAAACCTAGTAAAGAAAAAAAAATAGCAAGCTAGTATTAGAGGCCTTTTTGCATTTGATGATTGTATAATAAATAACACAAATGGAACACAAAAATATTAAAGAAGCTACTGTTAGTATTTAGCTTTGTTTTATTTTTGAGACAGGACTAAAAGTAACTGAACTTTAAATTGCACTTCTTAAAAAACTTAAGGCAATATTTGAATCGGTGTTTATTAGATTCTAATGTTTTATAAAGAGTAATCTGTCTTCCTGTAATGCAAAGTTTACATTCAGTGGTGTGTGTGTGTTTGTGTGCTCTGAACTATTTCTCACAGGAAGTGCAAGAGGAGCGTTATAGCATGACCTCGTATGACTCCTGGTTAGCGTAGAACAAGATGATTTTAAATTTAATTAATGAGGTCTTTTATACGATTTGTCAGCACATTATGTGCAAATGACCGTTTTGTGGTATTGTTTGCATTAGAGGATCTTTTCTCAGACTGCAGCTGACTGTCTTTACGGTAATCCACACTCGGCTGTACAGCTGCATTTTTGTCCCAGCAGGAAAGATGATAAAGATGATAAATCGCCCAATGAGAATGTAAATCTAAGACTAATCCCTCCCTACTGCGTCTCTCTGTGGCCCGACCTCTTAAAGGGGCAGCGCACGAACACGGCCACGTTGTTTGAGGGGTGTGTCTGTATTCGCTGACGTCGGGGCATCAGCCTCTCATCTCAGCTGTCAGGCTTTGGTCATGGACCATGAAAAACACTGATTTCATGGAGGCCACATACCAGCGGTGATAAGACTGTTTAGTTTGGAAAAGGCTAAAGGATTCCCACATTCTTGCCTTTGTCATGGTCTGAGTGCACAAGTCAAATCTGATGCGTATTTCACAAAGCCTGAATATAGTAAAGGGTAACATGGCGCATTTTTCCCAGACATATGTTACCATCCAGAAAATCTGTGTTTGGAAAACTTTGTCAACAAAAATACATTTAAAGGCATACTCTAAAGGATTTTTCTGCAGATTAAATAATAAATTTGGAGGTCTCATAATGCTTTGTTTTAGATGTAACCCAGGTTAGATGACACTTCTTATACATAGCTTTTGAATGAATTAATATTATTCAAAAGGGGTTTGGAACAGTTTGAGGTTGAATAAGTAATTATAGAATTTTCATTTTTGGTCGAACTATTTCTTTAAGCTGCACATCTGTTTTCACCACTGAGTGTCTTGAGCATATTAGAATGGTTTTAAAAGAACGCGACCAAAGATGAATGCTGCCGAAAATTCAGCTTTGTCATCAAAAAAATACTTTTATAATATATTCAAATAGAAAATAGCTGTATTTTCAGTGTATTTTTGATGTAACGAATGCAGCCTGGTTGAGTGTAAAAATGTACTGGCTTTGAAAAAAACAGTACAAAATGTGTTTCATTTAGAAATATGACCCCATACAAAGTGGCCTTTAAAAGCAAAAGAGGCTAAATATTTTCTCAAAACTTTTTTTCTCATAAGAAAAGGTGTTTTTATGTGAATATGAAATCAGTTCCCTACACATGTATTTTTTTTACTTTTAATTAAAATGCATACACAATTTCTAGTGCAGCTAAAGCATCCAAACACTTTCTGGGGCCACTATGCACTCACAGGAATTTTCTAACTAGCCGACTGAAAGAGAGGTAGAGAGTGATGAACGACAAGGAAGAAAAGGAGGAGAAAGGGGTTAGTGTTTCAAGTCCTGCCCTCTGTTCTGTTTCTCCTCCTGCTCTCTGCCTGGAAAGAGGGGAAGGGAGACACGACTCAACGGTTACCACAGGAAACGGAAGAGAACGACAGACAGAAGTCATTTCAAAACCCCGGGGCCGAGCAGAAGAATCACTCTCCGTGCGTTTGCTGCGTTCTCCTCCTCCAAAACCCACATCAGCCTCTCCTTACCTCTCCCGCTGGCTCTTTCTTCTCCTCGTTTCTCTGTTCGTGGCAAACAGCCCCCACCCTGACCTCCAGGAGAAGATCTCTTTAGCAAAAAAAGAGGAGATGCCCCCGCAGCCACAGGTGAAGAGAAGTTTCCTGGAATTCCTCAAGAGCTTTATCGGGATTGTACGGGTCCTCCAGATCCTTCTGGGAGCCGGGCTTTGGGTCACCATCGCAGCCAACAAGTATGAGGGCTCCATTCACTATGTGCTGTTCGTGGCCGTGCTTTTCTGGTTCCTCACGTTAGCCATCTTCATCCTCACGCTTCTGGACAAGCAGGACCTCGTTCCCATCCTCGGAGGAGAACGCTGGTTGTTAAGCAACATCATCCACGACGTTGCCGCCGCTCTGCTGTTCCTGTCCACCGTTTGGATCATGTTCTACAAAACCAAAAGTACGACTACTGCACCCTGGACGTCTACAAACATAACTGCCTGTACAATGTCTACCTCACCGCCGCCGTCTTCGCCTGCTTCACCGCCGCCGTCTATCTGCTCTCCGCCGTCTACGGCAGTTGCAGGAAATGTAGAGGAGAGCGGACGGTCGTGTGAAAACCGACATTTTGGAAAGTTTATGGTGACTTACAAATCTTTTTTATCAAAGCAGAGGCTTGATCCTCTCGCCTCAGGCTTTCAGGTTTGTTTGTTGCTTTTAATACAGTACTGCCAAACATAGTCTATTTTACACTTGTGTTTATGTTGCCGGAGCTCTATATAGAAGTAGTTTTATTTTTGCGTATTGTATAACTGACAACTCAAAGAGCAGTTCGTTGCTTGACGAAACCATATTCTTCACGTTTTGTTCTTTTTAAACCTTTTGATATGACTGAACGGGGCTCTGCTTCACACCGGTGTCTTTCATCAAGTTTGTATGTGTACTCGACTGTTTGACAATCCACATCAAAGATCTCCACTCGGTCTGCTTTGAAAGAGAGACAATATTTAAGGCAGACAATCATGGTTTCGGAATGAAGTGTGATATGTGGCTGTTGGCGAACGGTTAATAAATAAGAATGAAATCAAGCACACGCAACTCCATCTTTTGTGTTTTGTATGATGTCTAAATAAACTTGCTTGGTAAATTTAGGAACGGAGGTTGTAATGCCTAGCCAGACCGCAATATAATGTGCTCTTGTGTCGGTCGTGGATCATTTGCAAAGAACAGAGATGTTGGGACAGCTGCCTGCGATCGCTTTTTATGCAGTCATGAGTTTTAGGAGAAATACAGCGCAAGTCCAAACCGCAAATTGTGTGTGAATGTGTTTTACATTTCAGTATGTTACATCATAACATACAGCTCTTTGTTTAATGTGCTGTAGTGCTGGACAAAAGTTTGAAATAATGAAGCAGTTTTTTTAAAAATAACTCTTATATTCACCAGCACCGTGTTATTAGATGAAAAATAAGTGAAAACGGTAATATTGTGAAATGTTCGTTTAACCGTTTTCTTTTTTAAATTGCATTTTTCAGCAGGCAATACTCTAGTCTTCAGTGTCGTGTGATCCTTCAGAAATGACATATTTAAATGTTGAAAATAGGTGTAATGTTTAAAGTAACGTTTTTGGGAAAACCGTGATGCACAGGGGTAAGTAAAAAAACAAAACAAAAAAACTTTGTTTTACGTGTTGAATGGATCGAAAGTGACATTTAAATGCATGAAAATGATTTTTTTTACTGTATTTTGATCACATAAATCCAGTCTTGGTGAGCATTTCTTCAAAAACAAACAAAAAAGGCAAATATAATATAAAACACTTCACTAGAAGGATAGTTTGCTGGTGTTTTGTGGTGGCTTGTCTACTGCCCTGTTTCTTTAAATGGACTTCTACGATTGTAATTACTTCCTCTAGCAATACAGAACAGTATGTTCACACTCACTGGGAGGAAAAGTTATTAAATGATAAATTATTAAATTTCTCAGTGCTTGAGGATCAGTGTTTACACAAACTGCTGAACTTGAAAGACATTTCCTGCTGGTGGTGAAGCGCTCTCTCTCTCTCTCTCTTAAGCTTTCTCTTTCTCTCTGGCATAGCGAGATATTTTCTGCTCATCAATGTCATTCTAGTTTTGAGTAGCCAAACTTTAGATTTGCAGCATTTAAGCGAATTCTGGAATGTTATTTTTTAAAATATATAATTTAGAATAGATTTTTTTTTCTTTTAATGGCAAGTTTGTCCATAACTAGTTGATAGGCTAATAATAATAACAGTGATAATAACAATGCATAAATTATATAATTGTGATAAATCACATTAAATATTATGTATACTGTATATTTACAGAAAAATGCACATACAGTATAGAACTTAAAAATATGTAAATGTGTATACACACACACACACACATACATATATATAATACGTGTGTGTGTGCGTGTGCAAAAGCAATTATTCTAGGTTATTTCAATAAAGATATAATTCTGTATGTAGATTACTTTTAAGTGGCTCAAGCAAAGCTCAGTATCTTTAAATAAACTGATGCCTCCAACCCAAATCAAACATATAATTCCTCTTCTGAAGTGCTCATTGTTTCAACCCAGTATCTTGTAAAGCTTTCATTTCCAGGCAGTGCTCGCCTTTTTTTTGTGTGTGAAATATGCATTGGACATTTAGCGAACGTAGTTGTGTAGAGAGAAGTATTGGAAATTACATCATGTTATTTTTATCACTCTAGCAACAGAGCAAAAGGTGCTAGAGAGCTGAGCCAAACAATATGAACTGAATTTATCTATTGAATGGGCCACTGGCGCATACTCGCTATATGAAATAATGAAATATTATGAACGCACGGACACTTTTGTATAACATTCACTACTAACACTGATCGTAAAGTAAGGCTGTGTAAATAAATGAATGCGTGATGACTCCTTTATGGCCAGGGGTAAGGTCAAAAATGATCATTCAACGGGAATTACGCAATTTGGCTGTCCGGCTTTCGTTAATACAGATGGATCGTGATTTCTGGTGAAGGCAGGAAGCAGCAGGGATTCCCTCAGGAGCTTCGAGTGGGGTACGGCCTTCAGAGGAAGCGCTCCGGGTTCAAACATATCGACAGAAACACATGGATGTCGTTAACTGATAAAACCGTGGAGCGCACAACGCCAAGACTTCGACTAAAATGGCTTTATAGTTAGGACTCCGTCAAATAAACCTAAATAGTGGCTGATTTCATTTTACGTTCTCATTCGCAAACCATCTAGGTGCCTCTTCCAGCGAAGCTGTTGGCTTTGTCTCCCATGACTAAAGGAGTTGCTCTGTTTAATTGCTCCATGTGGGCAGAGCTTCAATGAGAGCAGGCCTGCACATGTGGACCGTTAACCACACGCTCTGTGCAGAGTGCTGAGACACGCATTCCTGTGTGACGCTCTTCACATGAGGGGGGGGAAAAAAAATCAGTGAATGGACGGACTAAGTCTAAAAGGGAAGTGTTACGCAAGATCTTTGAGAAAATGATGGCAAGGAAAGGATAGTAGTTAATTATATTACTGTAAATGGTGTACCAGTGCTTGATGTGCTCTCAGTAGCGTGTTTTTTTCTGGTCTGGGCAGTTGGTAACGAAGGACCATTCGTGTTGTCATGACATAATTTCCTCTAGTTTTGTATTTGTAGTTTCAAGTGAGAACTCTGAACAAGGAACTAGAGCTTATTTTAGATCCACCCGGAAAAGGTTAGCTCCTTCGCACCCATTGTTCCTATATGCTCTAGTTAAAGAGACGGTTCGCCCACAAATGGAAGATTTTGTCATTTACTCGCCCTCATGGTGTTTCAAACCATATGCATTTAGTTTTTCTCTGTTAAGCTTAAATGACATTTTAAAGAATCTTAGTAACCAATCTAGTAGTATTAGTGGTAGTAGTAGTAGTGTTTTGCTTGTTAATCTTTTTTCTTTCCTATGAACAGGAAAATTTCCTATTTTCCCATGAAGTTTGTTTAAAGCTGTTGACCCCAAAATCACATGCAATGTACTTTTAGTTTTTCTTTTTTTGCGCAGGTCCTGTAACTATAACGTTTTCCTACAACCTGTATCCCTGGAGACAGAATCGCATTATGGGCAAGAGGAAATGATGTCACATCCTGTTTTGGAGCAGTCTGAATTGGTGCTGTGTTCAAGCAGATCGTGGCTGAGGGCAGTGCGACTTGTGGGTTGTGAGGCCTATTTATAGAGTTCTGGAAATACCAAGACTTCCTGGGACTGCCAGCCCATAGCAGATGGCAAGAATGTGTTATTAACTCAGCTTTAACTTAGTCTTTGCTGATTGTAATCGGGGGGGAACACAAGTGTCGTTTTTGTGGAGGCTGTATTTGTGGAGAATCCTCCTCAAGTTCATCAATATTTCAGCTCGCTTTACTGTGTTTGATGCACACCTCTGGGCTCTAAGCGCTTCTTTGCGAGGGAAAACAACAAACAGACGCGTCTAGTTCAATAAATGCAGAGGGAGTCCTTCCGAAGCCTTAGAAGGAAACAGGCCTTGGAGAGACTTTGGCATGCTTGTTATGGAAAGCGTTAAAATGTCAAACAAGGCCGCTTTGTTCAGAACAGGGCCAGACATACTCTCACATTCGCAGAATATTTGCACATGACGGACAATTTTCCTCAGTCGACCTAATGCCTCGTCAATGGATGCAATCCAGCTTTAATTCTAATTAAGTTGACATTTAGTTCTTTTTAATAATATGCAGTTGAAATGCTGCATTTATTTCACTTTAGACTTACTTAGAATCACTTAACTACTGACTTTTAGAATTAACCGTTCATAGAAGGCACGCATATTTCCATTGGTAAGAGCAAGTGCATAAACAGTGTGGTTTAAACAACTTTTTTGTGTTTATTCTCAGATTTTCTAGAATCGTCTGGGCTTTAAAACCCCGGGGCAGGACGTGACATTATCTGTATCTGGTTATTATGTGCCTAAAACCAGCAAATCAAATGTGTTCATTTAGAAAATGATGGCTATGGTTTCCTGAGAACTATTATTTGAAAGTTTTTTTAACATTTGCGCCGATGTGTCAGGCTTTTGGATATATATTTAAGCTTTTGTTTGACTAAATGCAGCTCCGGTACACACACTTCTCTCTGTGCCTTTTCATTCAGTGACTAGAATAGACACAATGACTGATGAAATCTAGTCTTTAAATTATGCACTTTTATGAAGCTGTTTTGAAAAGAAATTTTATGTTGCTATAATGTTGGGTTAGACAAAGGAAAAGGGTTATTAATACTCACGTGTGTGTGTGTGTGTTTATATATGTACATGTATATGTATGTATGTATATATGTGTGTGTGTGTGTGTGTGTGTGTGTATATGTGTGTGTGTATGTGTGTATACATATATATGTGAGTAATAACATATATACATATACATATATGTATATATGTTATTACTCACATATATATGTATACACACACACACACACAAAGGCAATGACACATATACATATACGTCATTGCTTTTTTTCTTTTGTTTTTGTCATGTACTGTAATATATTAGGATTCCATATTGTCCAACAAGTTTCTTAACGTTTAGTACCTAAACGTTTACTAAATAAATCCACAGCAGGTGGCACTATTTCACCTTCACTCTCAAGGAAGCCTAAAATATCTTTTATTGTTATCATTCATCACAGTGGCACAGTAGCAACAGACATTTAAATGAACGGGGAATTTTAAAGAATGGCTTTCCTCATATATTCTAGACCTTCTTCTCAAGCCTTTGAACTTTGACATGAAAAGCAGCTTTTGAAAGCACTCCTAAAATGATTGGGCACTGTCAGGTCAGGCATCCACTATAATATAATTACATATGCTGTAAGTTGCGTACGGTGCTAACAAAGTTTTATGTAGTCAGAATGAATTGTTTCTGGATAGTTTTGTGTATTTCGGCAGACTTCAAAGGTGATATAATCAGGGTTTGTTGCATGTTGCAAATCCTTGAATAAAAGATGGTTGTGGCATTATTTAAACATATTTTTTGTGCAACTGTGGTGTAATGTATTTAATTCAATGTATTAGAAGAACTAAGTATGAATGAGTGCTTTTAATGTCAATCGTGAATACCTGGGTTGCTTAATAAAAAAATTAAAAACACTCCAAACTAGTTTTAACATTAGTAAGCCACTTTAATCACATGAATTCAGTGCAACAAAATACTGCTTTAAATGAGATAAAGATGACTTTGTGATTTCTATCAGGTAATACCAGCCTACTGAATAATTAGATGTTGTTTCTGACACGCTGTAACTTCTCAAGTCTTCCTCAAGGTGTCAGGATCGTCTCTTACATAAACCACGACGGCAAGAAGACTGAGATCATCCACACACAATGTTCAGTTTTGATGGATGCGGTATTTGTAGGTTTATGAGCTTCACAGGATTATAGAATGGTGGTGTTCGGCTCATCTGTGTGAGCTGAGAAAGATTAGTGCTGTCACACAGTAATGATTTTGAGAAGTTCAATATTTCTTCAGGTTGTTAAAGCATTGAGTCATGACGCTGGTATTGCACTTCTGCAGTAAAGATCGACAAAAAATAGTGACCAAAAAGTGAATAATAGACTTACTGTGAAATATATAAATGCGTAAATCAGTCTACATTTGTTACCATAAAGATAGAAATATTTAAGTGTTCTATATTTCTAATGCATATTTTGCAGAATTAAAAATTACACGGCCCGTTAGTAACGCCAGCGGTGATAAACGGCACTAGAGATACAGACGAAAGCCTCAATATCAACCGGAAAACACTTCCGCTTTATGTAGCAGTAAAACCCACGTAAAATTTCTTCCTCCTCTTTGCCTCGTGAACTTTATTGGGTTTTATTTTAGGTTTTATGTTTTCTTGATGCGCTTTGTTGTTGTTTATTGGACAGATTTACAGGTTTGCCGCAGCAGTTCTCGACAGGTTGTAAATATGAAATGCTAATTAAATGTTTTGAATCTGTAGTTGTTGTTTTTTTATGATTTATAGAATCGCCTTGCCTTAACATCAAGTGTTTGTCACTTGATATGCTACTGTAAACCAGCTGTTTTCAGCCTCGACTCTGTACATCCCCGTATTTTTTATTTTTTAAATTGCATTCATTACACATTATTGAAATGTCACTTTTTGTATTATTTTAGTGTCATTTAGTTTTTAAAATCGATTTATTTTATTTAACTTGCAGCCTACTGGGAATATGCTAAGACCTCCCCTTCGGGGCCCAGCCCCCAGCAACAAACCACTGCCTTAATTTTCCCCGTCTTCAGCGCTCCGATAATTGTGTCCCCCGTATGGCAAAATTTGCCAGATAGTTTCAAAAACAAATGCATTGTCTGGTAACACTAACAAGCTTGGCCGGTTGCTTCATTATTCTTTGGATGAATGTATTTACACAGGCCTGATCTTTGTCTCAGACTGTTACTATGGTAATGCAGAGCTGCACGGAGAGATTGAGGTCAGAGAAAAGGACACGCTGCAGTGTAGCTTATAAGAAGTAGCCACAGTAGGATTTTGCACATGAACATCTCTCAGCGAGGATTCTTCTTTCATTCTTGTGTACAGTACTGGGATTTGAACTAGTTCACTGACACGCATCTGTTATGACCGGCCTGCTGTTTTCGAAGTCTTTGCGATGTACGTCTCTAGCAAATAACAAACCTTTTGATTAAAACGCGACCCTCGTGATGAACGGCATGATGAGACTAGATCCATTTTCTACAGAAAATGTGATGCAAGAGTCTATAAGGTGTTGCTAATTTCTTCAATGTTGTTTTTAGGGCATTACTAGGATTTTGTGTTTTGTTTTTCGGGATCTTTTTGTTTACCTTTTTATTATTTAGTTTTTTAGAGTTCTTGGTAACACTTCATATGAAGCCCTTATTTAGAATAAATTCATAAGGGCGTTCTTGGGCATTATAATAACTTTTTATAATATGGTGCATCAATAAGAACTATTTTTTAATGCGTTATATTTACTTTTTTGTAATTATAGCTTTTAAGAGTATAACTTATAACAAAATGAACACACTTCATTTACTTAAGTTACAATGGCTTATATTTCTCATCGTTATAATGCATTATAAGTCTCATATCTTGCCATTTTACTTGTTACTTCACTTAAAGCGGACAAATACCACTTAAGTAATAATAATAACGATACAATCTTTTCTCAGACAGCCATGAGATCACATATGACCATGCATACGCATGCTTTAACGTACAATATTGGATGTAATCAGCCTTGTTTACGGGAGGAGAACATGCACATGAACGTAATCTGTCTATATTAGCACCTGAACTCTCTAAAATGGCGATGGACTTACCCAAGGGAGAAGAACGGTTTAAAGGGGTCATTTTACGTTGTTTTGTTTAACAAGCACCGTAATAATAAGTCCTCGGTTTACCCTGGAGAATATTCCTGAAACGCTTCATACCACGGTTCAGAAATTCTCAGTCAGGTTTTTTTTTTTTTTAACGATTCGTTTATCACTGGACCATTCAGGACTTTGTGCTCCAGGTTGCATGACATCTCATTTGCTTCCTGCTGTGGGCACAATGTCAGGCTAATGAAAATCCCATGGGGTAGCAATGGAGGAGATTAACCGCTAATTTGTTTCTTTTGTCACAAGCGATAATTTTGCCCTGTTGTACAAAGGTTCATTGATTGAGGTCGGTAAATTCTACTGCCATAGATAGAGAAACCTCATCTGAAAGGCTTACGATCGGAGCGCGCAGAACCTACGCTTGGGTGAAGGGCGTATGATGAAAAATGATATTAATGATTTCTTAATGAAACAAACAAGCACACGGAATGAAATAAATGAAATACGTTTATCACGAGGGTCACCGTGACTATTCTTACATGAGCAGATCATTCATGATCAGCCTGTGTTCTGTTAATTAAAGTACTGTGTTTATGCCTTTTGTTTATTTCAGAAAAGGCCATGATTCTCTTTTTCAGAAAGAGGGATGGTTCACCTAAAAAATAATGAAGCTCGTATTTGTATTGTGTTATAAGGTTGTTGTAATGAATGCATTATAAATAACTTACTAATATGTTGTAATATTCATAAGAACTGTTTTACTGTGTTATTTGTGGTTATAGCTTTTAAGAGTATGATAATAACGCAATGTACACAAATCATCCACTTGTCACAATGGATTATATTTCTCATAGTTACAAATAAAATAGCATGTAAGTGCTAATAATAATACTACTATTTTTTTTTTAAACAGCCATAAGAACAGATACCAGATGACATTACTGTGTAATATGACACATTTGCTTTAAACTTTTTTTATTATTATTATTTTTTTTCCTATAATATCAGTTTTATCTTGATGGTACTCTTTAGACAGCTGTTGATTACCTTTATAATGTATTATAAACACAGGCTTCATAGAAAAGTATTACCGCAAATTTTAAAAGCATTCCAAGTCTGTGAAAAGCATTTACATTTACATTTACATTTAGTCATTTTGCAGACGCTTTTATCCAAAGCGACTTACAATTGAGAGTACAACAGCGATTCATTTTTTTAGAGAGACAAACAGACAGTGTAAGTGCTTATAACACCCAGTCACAGGGAGTGTTCAAATTAGTACATGCCAGAAGGGAAGGAATAAACAAGGGGGATAAGAAGAGAGACAGAGACAGTGAGAGTGAGAGTTTTTTTTTTTTTTTTTTTTTTTTTTTTTTTTTTTATGATGAGGTCAGGTATTGCTGAAAGATGTGAGTTTTCAGCAGTTTCTTAAAGATTGACAGAGATCCAGCATTCCGGATATGTACGGGAAGATCGTTCCACCAGCCAGGAACAGAGAACGAGAAAGTTCTGGAGAGTGATTTGAGCCTCTTTGAGATGGTACCATGAGGCGTCGCTCGCTAGCAGATCTCAGACTTCTAGAGGGTGTGTAGATTTGTAATAGTGAGTGGAAGTAGACCGGTGCCGAGTCTGTGGTTGTTCTATATGCAAGCATCAGTGCCTTGAACTTGATGCGAGCTGCAATCGTAGCCAATGTAAGGAGATAAAGAGAGGTGTAACATGGGTTCTCTTGGGCTCATTGAATACCAGCCGTGCGCTGCATTCTGAATCATTTGTAGAGGTTTTATTGTGTTCAATGGAAGTCCAGCCAGAAGAGCATTGCAGTAGTCCAGTCTAGAAATGACAAGGGCCTGGACAAGTAGCTGTGCAGCTTTCTCTGTTAGAAAGGGCCTGATCTTTCTGATGTTGTGTAGTGCAAACCTGCAGGATCGAGCAGTCTTTGCAATGTGATCTTTGAAGGTAAGTTGGTCATCGAGGATTACACCAAGATTTCTGACTGAGGATGATGGGGTAATTGACGAAGAACCTAGCTGGATGGTGAAGTCATGCTGTGTAGTTGGAGTGGCAGGGAATACAAGCAGCTCAGTCTTTGTCAGGTTGAGCTGTAGATGGTACTCTTGCATCCATGTCGAGATGTCCGCCAGGCAACCCGAGATCCGAGTAGCTACCGTTGGATCGTCTGGATGAAAAGAGAGGTAGAGCTGTGTGTCATCGGCGTAGCAGTGGTAGGAGAAGCCGTGAGCCTGTATGATGGGGCCTAGTGATGTAGTGTAAATGGAGAAGAGGAGGGGGACCAAGAACCGATCCCTGAGGAACCCCAGTGACCAGTTGATGTGCTGTGGATACATCTCCTCCCCAGGCCACCCTAAAAAACCTACCAGTGAGATAGGATTCGAACCAACGAAGTGGGATCCCAGAGATGCCCAGTGATGAGAGGGTAGACAGCAGGATCTGATGATTCACAGTGTCAAAAGCAGCGGATAGATCCAGCAGAATGAGAACTGATGATTTGGATTGAGCTCTTGCAGTCCGCAGAGGGCTTCCGTGACTGAGAGCAGCGCAGTCTCAGTTGAATGGCCGCACCTGAAACCTGATTGGTTATGGTCCAGTTTGTTGTTTTTCGAAAGAAACAGTGATACCTGGTTGAAAACCACTCTTTCAAGTGTTTTCGCTATGAATGGAAGAAGAGAGACTGGCCTGTAGTTATCAATAAGAGAAGTGTTTAAAGTGGGCTTTTTGAGCAGTGGGGTTACCCGAGCCTGCTTAAATGCTGTGGGGAAGGTACCTGTGAGGAGAGATGTGTTGATGATGTGCGTGAGTGCCGGCAAGACAGTGGGGAGATTGCTTGCAGGAGATGAGAGGGTATGGGGTCTAGCGGACATGTTGTTGGATGGCTGGAGAGGAGAAGTTTGGATACTTCTGTCTCAGTGAGGAGCAGAAGGAGAAAGTGGAGGAATCGGTAGTCGATGCGGTTGGTTGAGGGTTGTGCGTTGGGGGCTGAGAACTGGCTGCTGATCGCTTTTGTTTTGTTTGTAAAAAATGTGGCAAAATCGTCAGGTGATATTGAGGTGGTGGGAGGTGGTGGAGGGGATAGAGCAGGGAGTTAAATGATCTGAAGAGCTTACGTGTGTCTGAAGTGTTGTTGATCTTGTTTTGGAAATATGATGATTTGGCAGTGCGGATTTCGGCAGAGAAGGAAGAAAGCAAAGTTTGATACCTGCTCAGGTCTGTCAGATCTTTAGATTTGCGCCACTTTCTCTCCGCTGCCCTGAGTTTGACCCGATGCTCACGGAGAACATCAGACAACCAGGGGCTAGAGGTGGCAGTCCGTGCTGGCCTGGAGGAGAGGGCAGATGTCGTCTAGACAGGAGGTTAGAGCACTGAACAAGGTATCTGTAGCTGTATTCACATCCAAAGAAGAGAAATGGGTAGGTGAGGGAAGGAGGAGGACACAGCAGAGGAGAGATGGGAGGGAGAAAGGGGAAGAAGGTTACGTCGGAAAGTAACCGGTATAGGGGTTGGTTGCACAGAGATAGGAAAATGCAGTTGAAATGTAAGAAGGAAATGGTCAGAGGCGTGAAGCGGTTGTACTGAAATGGTGTCTGCAGTACAACTGCGTGTGTAAATTAAATCAAGCTGGTTGCCTGATTTGTGGGTGCTTGTCGTGATGAGGCGTTTGAGGTCAAATGAAGCTAGAAGGAATGGAAGTGCGTAGCGTAAGGTTTGTCAAGATGAATGTTGAAGTCCCGAAGAGTAGGAGTGGAGTGCCTTCGTCTGTAAAGATGACAATAATCCATCCAGCTCCTCTAGGAAGGTGTCTAGAATATGTCCAGGGGCGGTAGATTACCACTATGTGGAATTTTGTCGGAGTAGTAACTGTGATAGCATGAAATTCAAAAGAGATGTAATGACATACAAGTGAGTTGGTTGAATATTTCCAATTGTTTGGGATGAGCAGACCAGTGCCACCACCCCGGCCAACCTGACGAGGTGTGTGTGAGAAAGAGTGATTGTTGGCTAGAGCTGCTGGGGTTGCTGAGTCTTCTGGACGAATCCAGGTCTCCGTCAATCCCAGAATGTGGAGTGAAGAATGTAAAGAAAAAGCAGAAATGAAGTCAGCTTTGTTGACCGCTGACTGGCAATTCCACAGACCAACAGAGAAAGATAGGGGTGTAGTAGAGGATGTAGGGACAGAGCGTAGGTTAGTAGGAGTGCATTGTCGTCTGCGTGTGTTGTTAGGGCGAGGACGAGAGACAACCGGAATGAGTTGGAGACACATGATAGAGGTAGAAAGAGGAAGTGAAGATGTGTAAGAGAATGAAGGAAAATGTACTTAAGTGCGTTGCTCAGTTAAAGTCGCGCAGTAAAAGTCGTATGTCTTTACTCTCGTAGTCTTCACACGAGGAGTCTGAACGCGAGCACTGGACGCTTCGCTGACGCTTTCGCGCCAGCGCACACTCAACAAATAAATACAAAGTGTATGCAGTGGAAACAGCTAAAAGCTAGTTCTAATTTGGCCCAGGCAGCCAATCAGGAGGTCGCTCAGGAAAAACGAAACTAACGCCTTCACACTTAAGTGCTCTTAATAGCCCGGAGGCAAACAATTTACAACCACTTAAAGTACAGCACAACTAAACTACACACTACAAATAAGTAGGGAAACGCAAATATTCTCTCCAAACAGCAAGAAATAATTTGAACAACACACAGCAATAGGTATAATAGACTTTCTAAAAAATGTTCCATGACTTTTTGGTTGGTTACGCAATTTTCACAATATTTTGTGTTTTCCGCAAATATGTATATCATTTTAGAATAAGTAAACAAGGCGGAATCTAATTTAAATCAAATTTATTAATTTTAATAAAAAGTATACCTCCCAGCGTTCACTTTGGGTTTAAACTATTACTTGAAACTTTCGAAAATTTTTTGACAATTGTATTTAAAAGAACAGTTTCTTCACCAAAAAAGTAAGCCTATATTTATATGTAAAACAGCTGCCTATCATTGTAGTTTATTCTGCAGCCATTTAACTACCTGAGATGCTATTGTTTTCTTTTTTTTGTTTTTTTTTACAAGATGGCAGCAACATAATCATTGTATGATTAATACTGTAATTACATTACTATGCTAATTACATAAATAAACTACAGACCTGAAATTGCATTAATGATTGATTACACATACCCCTACTGCATTCTGGTAATTAGCACTTGAGTACTTTATCTACATAAAGAGCCATTCACGGTCAACACGCTTGTAGAAAATACAAGAAAACGCTAGCTTGATGGAGTGAAAGCGCTCACAGCATCTGGTATTTTATGCAAATAGGATCACTAGGTGCGTTTGTGTTTCCTAGCGCTGAGCTTATGAACCAATTTCTCCGCTTGCCAGTAATTACACATGAAACCTTCAATCTGCTGACCTCAGAGCAACGTATTATGCATTCATTAAAATATTTTCTTTCGTTTTGATGAGCAGAACCGCTCTCGTGGAAAGCACTAATGCTGCGTTCTCTTACCTGCCGGCCGCCAGTGTTTTAATGCGCGCTCGGAGCCGAGTTGAATGTATGGGCCTGTGCTCTGACTGGGGGGCGTCATCATTATAATCAGAGGTTGTAATACGCAGTCAAACCTCTGTTAGTTATAAAGCAATCAGCGGGAAATGTAAAATTAATAACAGCAGCAGGAGGAGTTGGCTCTGATTAAATTACAATGTGCTTGCTGACACACTGCGCTCTGAGATGCATGCATTCGTGGGACAAATATAGGACAAATTTGCTTTATTTATTGACCGTGATTGTGACGGATGACCTTAAAAATAATTTGGGCTAAGTTCATTTATGACATGTGATAGTAGGCCTAAACGGACTATACAGATCCATGAGTGTAATCTGCAGTGATTGGTCTCGTTTAAATTTCATCGTGGTTGTACTGATAAAGAGGCACAAAGTGTCAAAGAATGATTTTGCATATCTCTTGTCTCTTCTTTGCATAAAGACATTGTATGGCTCCAAGAAGGACTTGGAAGGCAACACGACTTGGCTGTAATGCTTTTAAACTGCTTGTTTGTCAGTTTTTGCCATGCATACCTGTAACTGCACTCATATTTGTTTAATATCGTTAAGAAGTGGGTAGGTTTAGGGAAAGGGTGGTGTTAGGTGCTTTAATGAAAGTATGCATTTGCATAATTTTTTATATAGTCCAAAACCTGCATTTTAGCGCTCCCGGTTTTCGTCGTTCCAAGATCATTTGGTTTTTATGCATGTTTGATAAAATAGTTTACCAATTAAAGTTTGCTGAAAATGTCCTCACACCCAGGCCAACCGAGGCGTTCGTTTTTTACTCAAAATTTAGCACGTCTCTTGCTCACCGATGAATCCTCTGCAGTGAATGGGTGCCGTCAGAATTAGTCACACCACAAACAACATTTAGTCATGCAATCCAAACAACACCAATCTTGTGCAGCAAAAATCTGCGCATTTGTAAGAAATGTAAGATGTTTTAAATTTAAGGCTTATTAAGTAATCCATAATAACGCTTCTCTCTGAAAATGTTTATTCCCTGTTGTCTCCTCATATCAAAATCCACAGTTTTCGTTTAAGATTGCTTTAGTTTGTGAACTGTGCTTGATTTGTGCATATTCTTCTCCTGATACAAACAAGATGACTTTTGATTTTTGGTTTTTTTATTTTTTTGTTTTTTTGTTAGTGAAAGCAGTGCTATGGATTATAGACTCTAGTTTTTGGAGATTGGAGCCAGGCTTCAGAATCCACAAAAGTCGTGCTTATTTGTGAGGGTTGAACAAAACGAAGATTATCATGTTGGACTCAGAACATTGATTTAAATCAGATTTGCTTCAAATCGGATCACGACCGGACACAGACGGCAGACTTCGTGGCGTGGTGTCCTTTTCATACCCTGTGCCGCAACTGTAAAAAAAAGTAACAACAAAGAAAATCGTTCTCTGTTGGGTAGCCTGTTTTGCATGCAAATGCCGCTATAACAGAACTGTCAAAAGTGCGGCTAATGTGTGCCATTTAGCTCGCACAGTGAAGGAAAACCAGTCTGAATAATTAACAAGCACACGATTTCTAAATGGGGCCATGCATTTTAAACAAAGGAAAATTTTCCTTAGTGAGCGCTGAGAGATAATTGATAAATGTAAGAGGAAGTAAAATTACAGCTGGAGTCCAAATGGGAGCATAACTATGCTGTGTGCATGCGGTGTTGGCACGGAGTGAGAGAAACCGCACACAGGTTAACCTGAGGATGATGTAAGGTCGTATAAATAGAAAAATGAAAGATCGCTCGCAGGCATTTGATTTATGCTGACTAAAGTTAACCTTCATTTGCTGACTGGCTGCTGTTAGGTTGAAGTTCAGGGATAAAGCTGTGAGATTAAACGCGCTGCAGAGGATAGACCTGACAAATTTGGACATTGTGCTTCTAGGCACGTTATTTTGATGGCTGAAAACAGGCCTAGGACTGACTGCACACTGCGGGGGGAGAGAAATGATTTAGTTTTGAGCTTGTTACACAGTGTCTTGTTCATTTAAAAGAAGAGAACTGTGCTATTGCGTGTTAGGGGCTCAAACGATGCGCAGTCTTTGTACTAAGGGTTAGATTTGGCTTATCGTTATACAGTTAAACCATGTTGATCGGCTGCTGTAAATGGTTTGCTAGCTATATGTTATTTTATATTATTACACGGCTTCGTGGAATACTCGATTCTGATTGGTTGGTCGCTACATTCCACGGGTAACAACTGGTAAAACTAACAACACAGGCTCATCCGGCTAACTGCCTGCAGTCGGCAGGCAATATATATATATATATATATATATATATATATATATATATATATATATATATATATATATATATTATTATTATTATTATTTTATTTTTCATTTTATTTTTTCTCATTCACTAAGAAAGGTATTTCGCTTAAAGCTGCAAAGAATCATGTTTACATCATTTTACAGAAAATTTATGACATAATTTAAAAAAAGAAACATCTGCACAGATAAATTGTTCATGATGAGAATTAAAAAATGCATTTAGAAACCAGATTGAGAATTTTCATTTCAATCCGTCATTAAAAAGCATATTCAAAAATCACGTTAATCATGCAAGTCCTCTAAATAGGCTGGTTTTTATTTTACTTTTTTAACCATCATTAATTAAAAAAAAAAACTATGCATTTAAACCCATTTAATGAAAAATAAATATACTATAATATACTATATAAAATAAACTAGCCTTTTGGCCAAAAATATGTGATAGTTTTGAATGTGTGACATTTCAGAAATAATCAAATGTTGGATCAAATGATATAAAATTAAATCTTTTGTCATTGCAAGCAATTACCCCATTGCTCAGAAAAATATTGCATTGTATAATAAATAAAAATAGGAGCGTAGTGCTGTTTTCTTGCAATTTAGTGTTTTAGGAGAAAACATGAAGTCATTTTAACCTTTCATCTATATGAACTGGTTTCATGTCAAAAATATTACTGAATGAAACATCACTTAAGATCTCCTACAGGATCAAGACAGGTTAAAATAGCTTCTTAAGGTAACAAGGGATCTTTCAGTTTTCATTTGTGTATAAAACAGACAGATCGTCCTAAATAATGGACAAACTATAATGCGCAAGTTGAGATGTTATATTGCATTCAAAGAAGAAGTGCTCTGTCAGAGAGAGAGAGAGTGTGTGTGTGTGTGTGTGTGTGTGTGTTTGCAAAGCACCTTCAGCAGAAGCATCTTTGATGTTTGGGAAAGAGCCGTCAGAGTAAATGACGTGCTGGGCTTAAGCAAATCAAGTCCTGATGCAAAACGAGCCCTAAAGCCGTACAATCTGACAGGAGAACAAGCTGCGCGCGGGCCTAAGATAAAAATGGCTTTCTCTCTGTTTTGTCACTGCAAATTCATTCTCATATATCTGCAGATACCGCCTTCAGTGCGCAGCTGGGTCCTTCAGGGCTTTAACAACCTGGGGAGGTTTATCTTTTTGCATTGCTTTATCCGGAAAACACAAGATAGCTGATTATTTACGAAATAATTAGATGGCCTTGTGTAAAAATTGTACAGTTATGCATAAATGCGTAAAAAAACACTTTTTTAACAAACTTGCGTCCTCGGGGGAAACGAAAACAAAAAAGTTTAAAGGCAATTTTTTCTGCGTCATTAAGGAAAACGGATCTTGAGGTATATTTATTTTATTTTAAACGCTATAATGAAAATGCACATGCCTGAAGGGAATTTTGATGACTCATAAGCCTTAACATGTTGCTTCTACGTAGAGTTTAATGATAAACGATAAACAGAAATTGGAGTGATCAAGTAAACCGCTTAACTCAGAGAGAACATCTTGTTTATATCTCTGGGAGTCATTAATATAGTTTATGATTGAATGTAATGAGTGTTCACCCACAGAACAACACCCACGCCAGTAATGCATCTAAATGGAAAACATCACATGGTGTCATATAATGATGAATCAAACTTGTACGTCATATTTTGACACGGAAAAACTTTATGTACTATACAAAAACATACTGTAACAAGTTTAATTTCAATTCCTACATATTTTGGAAGCATGAAGTGATCCTTTGGTAAAGCTAACTAATAAAGTCAGTATTTTGTTGTCTTTGATTTAGTTTTTGTTAATATTTTAATTTGAGATTTTCTGTTTTTCTGATATTTTGATTTCGTAATTGTCCTTTTTTTTATTTGAGGTGACTTTTTGTTATAAATGATTAAACTTTTTTTTTTTTTTTTTTTACTGGTTTTGGGTTACAATCCAAATTCTAGTTAAATAATTTTTTTCTTAATATTATAAACGTGAATATACAGTATTGGTTTGGACAATATATAATATATAATAAGGGTCAAGCCAGGTTAAAAATGTTTATATTATTTATTTATTCAATTAAAAATAAATAAATAAATAAATATATATATATATATATATATAAAATTAAAAAAAGTAATATACTGAAACCCTGCAAGAATTTAGGGCACACAGCATGAAGAAAGTAAAAGAAACTCTGAGTAGAAAAAAAGTGACTGAGACATGTTTTCTCAACAGAGAGCTCTCAAAACAGAGCATTATGTTTGAGTTAGAGGCTCTGACAGAGGGAAAACAGGAAGACATATCAAAGGTCTCTGTATCTAGTTCACTCCTGGGTGCTTCAGAAATGCTGCACATCTCTACATAAAAGGAACAGAGCAGTCTGGTTTATTTTATCACTTGCCTTTAAAACAATGTTTTGTCTGGAATTTGATACACAACATAAAATAGTCATTCCGCCGCTTTATTGTTTGAACTGAAGGGCTTGCGACTTTTGCTAAAATTACAGGTATCTCAACCGAGCGAAGGAAGACTATTATTAAACGCATTCTCAAAGTTTTAATTGTTTGAACATTGCGGTCGAACGGCTGTTGCGGACCGTTTTGTGGATATCTGTTTTGCTATCTCCGGATCTGAGAATATTTCAGTTGCGTTGGTGTCTACGCAGGGTCAGAAAGCTGTCAGGTTTAATCCATAATATCTTAATTTGTTTTCTGAAGATAAACAAAGGTGTTACAAGTTTGAAACAACACACAACGTTTGCTAAAATTACACACATCTCACTGAATAAAGGAAGACTATTATTAAACACGTTCTCAAAGTTTTAATTGCAAAAGTGTTGTTTCTGGTAGTTATTGGTTTCCTGATTTTTTTTTTTTTTTTTTTTTTTTTTTTTTTGTTTGTTTTTTGATCTTTCTATTGCAGACTTACCTGCTCTAACTTTCTTCTTTTCTCTTTCGGTCTAATTAGGCTGAGACTGACAAGGATAAGCTGCAAAGTGAAACAGTCTTCACCTAAAAAAATCATTGTTTACTCACCCTTAAAGGGATTCACCCAAAAAAGTTCTGTCATTAATTAATCACCTTTATGTCAGTCCAAACCTAAGACCTACACTCATCTTCAGATAACAAGAAAAGGTATTTTTGATTTAAATCTGAGAGCTTCCTGTAAAAAAAAAAAACCCTCAAAAATCCCAAAACGCTGGTTTTGAAACTGAGATGCTGGTTTGAGTTGGTTTAAGATGGCCTTTAAAGGATAAACCGAATAAACTACTAAATTGTGATATCTCTCGATAATTCACAGAACACGTTTTAAACGATGTTGGAAACTCAATGACTTTCACTGCGTGGCTAAAAAAGGGGAACTTTTATGCTTCATGTGATAATTACAGATTAGGCGGTTCTTATTATGTTTACCTTCAAGGCGGTTGAAAATTGCGTTCAGGTGTAAATGTCTGGAATAACCGACATCAGAAGCAGTGAAAACACAAACAGTGGAGAAGCAGCAATCACTTTCTGATTGGTCTTTCTAGTGTTTAGTACAATCAGTCTGAAACGAGACTGAAGGCATTTCATGTTCAAAGCTGTGGCGTTCTGAAGTAAAGTCATATTTTGAAACTATTTGAAGGCACCGTTTGGCTATTCGGAATGGTTTCTTGCCCATTTATTTATTTAGCAGCTGCATAGCAACACCCTAGCAACCTAAAATGTTCAGAGGGGGTGCAGGGTCGTTGCTATGCAGTTTCTTCCTGGACCAAGTCTAATTGGTCCAAACATTGGTTCACATAAGTCAGTCAAAATGACAGGAAATGGGCGTGAAGTTGTTAAAGTGCGATTGCTAGGGTGTTGCTGAGCAATAAATCAGTGAATCATGATGAAAGGACAGGAAAAAAAAGTGAAAAGGAAAGATAGGGAATTAAATAAAGAGGATAGAGGAACAGAGATGGGACCATTTTGATGAGAGAAGTACTGATATACAGGTATGCGGGATCTGATAATGGTATTTTGCATTACCCTTCTTATTTAATAAAACCACACACAGTCTGTGCACTTAAAAACAACAAACCCTGACCTCTGCGAGAAACAAACAGCAGGTATTTGAGTGTGAGTGGCATCTGTGAAGGCATGTGATGCCCTGCGTAGCACCTGCTGCCAGCACTGGATGGATTCATCTACTGAAATATGTCTGCGTGCCGAGACCCTGTGCCTGCCAGGAGACTGGATTTATTTTTTTTTACAGCCCTGTCCGTTCTGCTGTATATTTTATTTCCAAAATAAAAAATAAGTCTAGCTTTGTCTTTGTAATTAAACAACAACATTGCACAGTTTAATGTCATTTTGGCTAATTTAATACCTTTTCCAAAATAGCCGATCTGCAATATGCTTTACTGCAACTGTAGCAACTTCTCTCTCTTCCTAAAGATAATAAAGAGACTCAGTATTTGACCTGGCTGCAAGATGAATGGTTCTTATTACCACTTTTAAATAGTATATGGTGTGTGTGTATACATATACACACATATACATACACACATACACACACACACACACACACACACACATATATATATATATATATATATATATATATATATATATATATATATGTATATATATGTATGTGTATACGTATATGTGTGTGTGTGTGTGTGTATATATATATATATGTGTATATGTATATGTGTATATGTGTGTATATATATATATATATATATATGTGTATATGTATAAGTGTATATGTGTGTATATATATATATATATATATGTGTATATGTATATGTGTATATGTGTGTGTATATATATATATATATGTGTATATGTGTGTATATATGTATATACATGTATGTATATATACATGTATGTATATGTTTATATATATGTGTATATATATGTATATACATATATATATATATATACATGTATGTATATGTGTATATATATGTATATATATGTATATACGACACATACCACCTTTGAGTTTTGCATTATAAATAAATTATAGAATAGTAATTATAGAATAAGAATAATCTGTTGTTAGTGTATTATATATGTTCTCCTGTGCCCTTTAGAAAATGTTCAGGCTCAAAGTGGAAGCTATTAATAATGTTATAGGGTGCAGAGAGAGGAGCAGTTGTTGTTAGGCTCTATATATCTTGTCTCAGGTCAGACTGGAGTCAGCAAGCCCACCCTATGAGCTCAGAATCGGACTTGCACTGGCCCATGCCACACTGCTAAGAAACTTTACCCTGCAGATGCAATTAATCATAGTGAAGGTTTAATTGGAGATAAGAGGCCAAAAGAAGAACCTGTTTTCAACCACTAAATCCTGAATATTGCTGAGGTCCCATGACTGTCCTGTAAGAGAAAAGTGATTACTCAAATATAACAATGAGAGACGTTTTCAGCATTTATTAGTTTCTTTTGAATAAATCATTCTGCCAGGGAGCGGTTTGGCACAGACCCAGTTTCTAATGTTAAAAATAAAGTACATTTATTGTTCACTTGTATGTTTTTGGCTTAACCTTTTTGACTGTTTCCAAGTAAATTTAGGCTCAACCATGTTACCCATTTTTTTTTTTTTTTAAATGAATAATAAATTTTAGTTGCTAACACTTTACAAAAAGTTTCTATTCAATAATCTATCACGAACCAACAATTATAGAGCATTTTTCATATTAAATTAGATGCTGTAACGTATTAGGGTCGCAGAGCGATGGAACATTTCCGGTAAATTTAAGAAAATTTTTTTTTTTAATTTAAGATAAAAAAATTTAAATAAAATCTTCTAAGATTTCTTGAATATTTCATAGATTTTATGGACATTTTTTTGTCACCCTTAAATGCATTAATTGTTATTTTGTTTTATTTTGATTGTCACAGTTTAGTTTAAATTCAGTTGCAATTTAGATCTGTATTTGTAATGTTTATTACCAAAACTTTTCAGACTTCATTTAAATGTCCACAATTTGCAAACCATAAAAAACGAAGCCTTTTCAGGCCTTATTTTGCAGTATTTGTGGAAAGCATCAGACGCATATCTCTTTGGAGTACGTAGTAAAGGTTTCAGGCAAGCTCTCTTCAGTTGCACTTTGCTGGCTGTCATAGCCGTTTCACTTTCTTCTGAGAAGGATCTTTTCTTTCCCTTCAATAATTCAGCTCCATTCCACACCACAAAAGCTGCGCCGGCCAGACACAGAACCAAAGCTGATTGGAAGTGATGAAAAACAGGTTGTTCATTTGGCGCGTGAGAATCTCTTTCCTTCAACCGCGTTTCATTAATTTTGAATTTAATGAAATGCTACACGCCAGAATAATAAATCAAAAAAATGCGTAAATAATTTTAGCTAAGGTGGAAAGGACGGGTGCTCGGAAATGTGCTAGATATGCTCAGAATACCTCAGCAACCACACATGGGCAAGCACCAAGCACGATATTCATTTGGAAATGTAGAAATCTAGTTGATAAATATTGCATACTGGACTAGCTGATTCTTTGGCTCGCGTACTGCTCTTGGAGAGCGATGTTGGAAATGGTTGGGCTGGTAATCAGGATTAATTGATTCTCTGGGGTTTCTGAGAAGCAGGGAAGTCCTCCCACCATGTCATTGCTGTTTATGATTTATTCATTACTTTTGAGGAACTGTGTCATGCTGCAATCTGAGGCACATTTCAAAATGTTCGAATTAGTAGCTCAGCAGCTACTGACCTCAATTACCTGACCTGAGGGGCCAGAATCTTTAGATGATATGAGTCACAAAGGTACTTTTATATCTGAAAACCAGTAAAAACTACAAAAATACATTAAAGAATGTTTTGCTTCAAGCATCTTACTTTATTATCTGCGGTAGAGTTACCGCACGACTTCCTCCTATTACAAATGCAAAACCTTTTTTTTTTTTAAAACTGTGACACTTAAGAATATCATCCTTTTGTACATTAGGACACGTTTTGAAACAAAAACTCCTTTTCAACCCCTTGAAACCTAATTTTTGTTTTCTCATTTTTTATTTTATTTTATTTCCAGCTATTGGAAGTAGTTGTGTTCCCTGCAACCTTAGCAGACATAATGGAAATTTTGTAAAAATGGATCCAGTTAAAAATGTAAATGTAATTTGCATAGAGGTCGAAAAAGGCAGCGACACCTCAAAATTGAATTACCCTCAAGATTTTCTCGCTGAGATCTTTCTTTCAGACTTTGACACCTGAGGGTTTTTTTCTGCAGGAGAATATTTCATTAAAATTCATGATGTTGCTATATATGATGGGGTTGCCAGCTTAGATCTCATCAGACGGATGAGTCTCTGCGTGTTTCCATGATGCTCAGATACATGTCATCGCAGAAAGAGCATGTTGCATCTCATTTTATCGCAATTCATTTTTTTTTAAACATTGACAGAAGTGCGCTTCGACTGATTATCTAAAACCTACTTATAATTGCTATAACCTACATTCCGGGGTTTTTAAAGAGCATTCATACTGACAGATATTTGTAGTGACAAAGCAGCTGTAAGTCATTCATATATAATGATGCATAGATAACCGCGTCAAGAATCATCTGCATTTTCAGGGAGTTTATTCATAATTTCATAATTGTTTAAATCGCATATGCAATTCTGCTCTTTACATCCAAACACTTTCTCATCCGAAATGTTTTAGCAGTAAACTACCGTATCTGTTGTGATACTAAAATAATGATATTTTAGTTTTAAGCAATGTGATTTTGTTTTGGCTGTTGAAACCTCCAAGCTTTGAGGAGGAATTTGGCCTCATTCTTTTTGTTTTTTTCCCCCTTTTTTTCATCATTCTTTTGGCTTTTGACTCGCATCATTTACTGGGACTAAAGAGAGACATAGCACTTGACTCTATGGTGGAATTTAACACATCTAGTGAATTACAATTAGCAGTGATCTCTTAGCGCTGCCCTGTAGGTTGCAAGGTGTCGAGATCTGGACAGGTATGTGTGACCCACTGGTGCCTGAGAAGAATGTTTAAGAATATTAAGGCAAAAAGACTGACAATTTTTCAAAGGTGAGCCCAGAAAACAATCGTTATACTTCTGAAGGAAATCTACCAAATTAATTAATCTGTTAAATGGAACTGAGAGTGTAGAAGACTGGGCAATTATGTCCTTACTTCGATCCTTCCTTTTTTTATTCCCTTTGTTATAATGTTCATTACTCATTTACTCACTCAATAGTATAAATCTAACCGCCATTTCTTGGTATAAATATGCAAGAGCATAGCAGCCATTATGAAACATTTCGATATTTCTGGTCATTAGATCGTCATATTTTCATTTGTATCAAGACTAAAAAAAAAAAAAAAAAAAAAAAAAAAAAAATATATATATATATATATATATATATATATATATATATATATATATATATTTGCTGTCACAATTTTTTACGTAATGTGTGTGTGTACTGTGTATAGTAAATATTTATATATAATGAATATATATATATTTTTTTAAATATATGTGTCTATATTCACGTTGTTCACACGTTTGGATAAATAAATTGTTAACTGATGAGCCAAATTGAATATTTAGCTGTTAGGGCACATTCTGATTTGGACAAAAGTGTTTGTGTCCATTATTAAAATATGATATTGCTCGCGTCCTGTGATAAATGAGCTGCATTACATTCACAGTGAGGCTCACACTGTGCAACTGCTGAAATATTGCCTCGTTACCTGGTTTTAACAACCTACTGCGATATTATGTACCAATCATGACAAATGACTTCTTTATGTCGCAGCTTCTTTGCTCTGTTGTTGTGCTAATCTACTCGGGACGTGATAGAAATGAGTCATTCAGTAGCTCAATGCAACTGTGAAGTCAGTGATTTGCTGATTTGATTATAGCTGCGATTTGAAAACAGCCCACTGCGTTAGTTTCAGCTTCAAAACTCATTGAAACGCTGAAAATAATGCGGACAGAGAGGTGCGTTTAGTGCTACAGTCCGCTTAACAACCTTTCACATCCGATTTGACAAAGTGTTTCTGCAGCGCGTATTTGACTTGGCTCTCCGGCTTCAAAGCAATCAGTACGACCCTTTCGCAGGCCAAACGTTTCCGTCTCTTCCTGTCAGGAAAGTAATTTATTCGATTTGACAATTCCCTCACAGCAAACACCCTCCAACGGGAAGTCCCACACAAGCTATGGGACGATGGGTCAAAAATATGATGACAAGGCCTGATGAGGCCAATACATTTGTGTGTTGTTGTTTTTTTCGCATTGGGATTCAGTGTATTGTTTCAAATCAGTACAATTGTTGTTCAATTTTGCTAGAGAGCTGAATTTGACAAAAGGCATATAAATTCATCTATATTAAATATACCAAATTATTGGATATTTTAGATACTTAGTACATAAATATTATGATTCTTTATCGTAGTAATGCAGTATTTTGTATTGAGAGTATTTTGATTAGTATTAGCTTTTTGTACGTTTCACAACAAATGCAATATTTTCTTACACATTCAATGGACTGTAGGTACTGGTTAATTAGAAACTATAGGTTCATTGTTGGGATTACAGTAAAATTTCAGTCTAGGCAGAGAAAGTTTCAAGGTAAGGAAGAGTTTCACCGCTGTTTTGAGAATTGTTTTTTACCCAGTGTTCAGGCGTTTTCATTTATTAAATATACCATCTGCTGAGCAACAGGGCAGGCTTTGGATGTTTTATGGATCAGTCCCTGGGACCTTCTGAAGAAAAGGAAGAGAGAAATATGGAAGACGCAGGGAGAAAGTTTCTGTTACACGGGGCGTTAGATGCCTGATCTCTTTCGTAAAGCTGCACATCTGCTCTATTCAGATTATTGAGAACATTATGAAATCATAATTATCCAGACCACTGAAGGTGTGCATTCAGAGGAATTGAGCTGTCGGGACCGATGATGTTCAACTTACAATTATTTATATATAAAGTCCCGTGAGGACTGTATATGTAAATTATTTTCTAAAAGCAGATCGTTTTCTAAGCAGGTTTCTATCATCGTGTGTCTAATATTGGTACCCCTGTCAGTAAGACGACTACTATAACTCCATCATAATTAAATTAGCTTTGCTTTACTCCAGAAAAGCAACAGCCTGCTTGAACTCCTCTCTTGTCGGTGGTCATGACCTAGTTTCAAATCTGCTTAGTAACAGTGTTCTGAAGAGTTGACATGATTTTTGACCCCTTGTTTGCCCTACAGATCCAGCCTCAACTTTACTGAAAGGCTAAAGGGAAAATACACTATGAACAAATCGCAGCACGTTGCAGCTTAGAAAGTATCATTAAAAAGTTGGTAAGATTAAAGAAGTCTCACCAAGGATGGAAAAATACTGTTGAATAAAAATGATGATTTAAAATAATTGTTCTGTTTTAATTTATTATTGCTGTGATGCAAAGCAGCCATTACTAAAGTCTTCAGCGTCACACGATTTCCTTGAGAAATTAATCTAAAATGCTGATTGTGGTGCTCAGGAAACTGTATTCTATTACAGACAGTAATAGTACTATTAAATATAACAGTAGTGCATTTAGTGGCTGGTTAAACTAGATTTTACGCGCAAATGTGTTGTAAGCGCATCCTCAAGTCAGCTTATAGTACAGCCCTACATTTCCGAGTTAATTTTCTTCAAGTTCGTATTTTCTGAAAATAGAGAACGAGAGAGTTTCCTGTTAATATGTCGAGCCACTTTTTAAAAATAATTTTTTACAAAAGAAATGAAATATTCATGAGTTCCAATCAATGTATGAGAGCGAGAGGAAAAATGGAACAGCGGGGCAGGAGGTGCTGGAGGAGGGAAAAGAGCCCTTCAGTTTTCACAACTACAGTGATGAAATGAAATGCCAGCCACCTTCCTCATTTCTGTGCCCCAGTGTATCCATCTATCCTTTCATCCTTGCATCCATTCATTGCCATGCCATCTTTTGCTTTGCATTAAAAACCGAAGAACTCCATTAGCATTGCATCTTATTTGCATATGGTCAATTGGTGTGTGTATTTAGACTTGGAAGTATGTGATCTATTGTTGCAGTCATTAATGTTGTTTGTGTACTTTTCAAGAAGCAGCCAGAGATTACTTTCACTTTAAATAAAAGCGCCCCTTGAAAATTGCTTGACCATAATGGCACAAACCACCAGCTCTGCGTCATTAGGAACGCAGACACGTGACCAAACAATGCATAGAAGCAATGTGTCTCTTTTTAGATTACGCAGGTCAGCCAAAGCTATTTAAATATGCCTGCTAATGGGCTAAACCTGCCTCTCATTTCGAGCTAACACGCAGCTGTTAAAAATATAGCAGACAAACATCCACTTAAGCATCCCTTTCCCAAAAAATTGTCCCCAAACACTGAAATATTTATGGAACTAAAGTGTTTCAAGACTGCTTTGAAAATATGAATGACTCATCTTTTGTCAGAAGTGCTTAGAGGCAGTGTTTGTTTGGGGATTATAAAATACTTATTGAGTACGATCTCGGTACAACGGGGAAAAAAAACAACAAATACTTGTTCAGATTATTTTGAACATACGGTAGTACAAATTTAATAGAAAAATCCACCTAAATTTGAAAATATACGAAATATTGTATTACATTATAATGTTATATATAATCTGCAGTGCATAAACCATACAACGAATCAATTGAAATATATGTGATTTAGTTAACAGATAAACAGTAGCCTATATATGCAGCCTGTCCTCCAATGAAATACGGCTCTAGAGGTTGTTTGTGCAAGTATCTTATGCGACCTAACGGCAAAAATAATGACAGTTTCGTGTTGCGTCTGTCGTCTTGAAATGACTTATGACTGTCATTGCCAGTCAAAATGCGGCTTTTGTTTCAATGCAGTGTGTGGACTGTTCTAATTAACAATCTCACAGTCATTTTTTAATTACCGAATATTTTACTGGGTGTATTTCATACGAATGGCCAAATCTACTCCGTACCTAAACCTGCATGTTACAAAAATCCTGCAAAAACTAAATTATAGCGCATTTACGCTTTGGGAGCATGTGCATTCTCGGGGTTCGAATCGATGTAACCCATCTCATCGTATAACGCAATGCTCTACAGACCGAGCTACACAACGCACAAATTACGACACAAAAAATAGTACAAAACTGTGTGAGGGTGGGTCAATTGTAGGAAATGGCCAGTATTTTTATAACAATGCAATACTGCTTTTGATATTAAACTGTCTATTAAATTTTCCCCTTTAATTTTAGCCATTAATTAGCAAATAAATGTTACAGTACAATTGAAAGAAGGGAAGTCACAACGGCTCGTGAAAAATCACAGCTACTTTATGCAGGCTTTGTGCAGTTTACTGTGGATTGACTGTTTTGAAACTTATATACTTGTGACATAGCCCCTAGACCTCACTTATCATGAAAAAAGTCTGGAAATGTCAGATTTGACAATATGGAGCCCATATTATCCCAACTCTTAACATTCGTTTAGGACTTTATAACTCTTCTAAAACTCATAGTGAGTATAGTGAGTGACATAGTGAGTTTTTTTTTATTGTTATTTTGTCCATTGAAGCGCTACTGGCACGCTGTCTGAAACTGATTAGAATACAGCCGAGCGTCTTTCAGACTCCATTTGATAATCATATTCGTCCAGTGTTGTGCTATTTCTCAACAGATTATTAACGACAACACTGCCTTTATACTCCTTTAAGATAGAATTGTGGATAATGTCATAACTACCGCACACAAGTTCTTGTCATCGCTGCCTTTAATTGGAGTTGCAGTCTCCGGTAGGTTGTTGTTGTTGCGTCTCTCATCTCATCCAAAGGCTTGGGCCGGTTTTACCACCTTGTGGACAAACCAAATAATGTGCGATCTGTGCGTACTCTTCCCTCGGGCTGGATGAAGATGAATGGCAGGTCGGATTTGGCCAGTGTGCCACCGTTTGAATAGCCCTGGACAGATGGATTGACAGATAGACAGAATGATATGTATGGACGGAAAGACGGACCAGTGGACCAATGGATTGACAGAAGGATAGATAGAATAACAGATAAGCAGATGGACTGACGGATGGACAGATAGACAATGATATTAAGAACAGATGAATGGACAGACAGATTGACAAGATGGGTGGACAGATAGACAGACTGATATATGGATAGACAGATGAATGGAAGGGTTGGCAGACAAGTTGGCAGAAGGAAAATGATATACAGGCAGACAGATGGTTTGACAGAATGGCAGAAAAAATAGACGTACAGACAAATGGACAGAAAGGCTGCCAAATAGAGAATTAGACAGGTAGAACATATTAAAACATATTTAATAAAGTAGCTTTTGATAACGTTACATGCACAATGTTGAGAAAGGGGCTAAATTTATGCATCTTGAGTTACATTTTGTTAGCTTTTTTTTGCATGCTATTGTTTTTTATATTTTTTCCATTTCAGCAATATGTATAGTATAGCCTAATAAAATGCAGGTCGTTTGCGTGCACCAATGGACCTCCTTTACGTTTTCTTATAGGTTTGACCTCAATGAGACTTAACAGAATGAATGTCCCACTTAGCAGCCATCACAGGAAGAGCCAGACAATCAGCAGATGTAGATGACTTATTGATTAAAAGCATTCATGAATGTGAGATAAGCATGCCGTTTTGCATAGATCTGGGCACTAGGCTTCCTCGACTAATCTCCCTCTTAGCGTTGAGTGTGTGTTAGAGGGAACAAACTCGTCAGACTATGAGCCGGGGCTGACTGCTAGAGCGTGAGGGAGGAGAAGAGAGCAGAAATGCGCTCTGATCAGCGGTGGAGAGGAGCGAGCTTCTAGGGTGTCAGGCAGCACGCAATATTCACAGATGAGAGGAAGCAACATTAAATATGGAAGTGCTGTGATGCTCAGACAGGCTGCAACAGGACAGGAATGATGTGATGGCTTTTGTCACGCTCTCTGGAGAAGAAGCTGAGATTTCAGCTTTGGTGGATTTATTCATTCGTTCATTCATATTTTACTCCTCTTTTCTTCTCTCTTTTGTGCAGTAACTCTGTAGTGTGGTTATGTTTCTTCATGGAGAGGAGTATTTGGACTGGCCTTCTACACGCTGCTTTTGGCCGAAAAGGTGCCACAGAATTTCCGAATAACCCTGTCCAGTTTGTTCTACCCGTCTCCGGGTGTTTTAATGGCTGGAACTGTGTCAATCACACAGACGGCCGGTTACATAATGGCTTTAAAAGTGTCAGAGTGGCTTTCTCTCATAACAGCAGTTCTTCTGCACACAGCGATAGCACAACAGCCTTCACCAACTGCTACCTCTTCAGAGACTGTCCTCACCCTCCATCTGACTCACGCACCTTCTGTCAGACACTCTGGGAACTTTCCAATCGCTGATGGGCCATGCGAAGTGGACTTCACAGGGTATTCGGCCAGCTTAAGTGAGATTTCAGAATCGTTGAGAGTGTGTATGCACCACAAATAGAATAGAAAAACAATTGTAGATTTGATATATTACTGTACAGATGGCAAATTAATCGATCTATGAATATGCTGGTATATGGCGTGTACTTGTTTATAGTACATTGTGGGGCTCAAATGTCCAACAAGGATAGTAAAACCTTACATTTTTGACATTGTGGGAACAAGTAAAAATATAAAAAATGATGTTTATCTGAAAGTTTCAGTTCAAGGGGCAAGGTTAGGGTTGGGTTAGGGCAGAGAAAATATTGTTTGGTCAATATAAAAGTAATAGGAAAAAAAAGTAAAACATTCTGCCAGCTTTGATCAATTTAATGCATCCTTTCTTTAAAAAATACTCATACCCATAAACCCAAACCCTCTAATCTGCATGCCTTTATTAATACAGTATGTGATCTACTAGAGCTTTCCATATAAGCAAATTTTGTCAAGTGAAGTTAACTCCTACAGATATCCCCTGCTGAGTGTGTAGGAGCAGTGAGCACAGCGTAGGGACCCGGTGATTCAGACGCGCAGCTCTTCTATGCTACAGCGACACAATACAGCCTCCGTATTTCCATCTAACGAACGTCACTGAGCTCCATCACATCTATTGTCATGCACAACGCTGGAAAAGGTCAGGAAGAGATTTGGCAGAAATGAATTATTGACTGCTGCCAGCTGGATTCTGAATCCCTCTGCTCTACTGGGCCCGTCTCCATACACACGGCACCAGCTGAGAGCGCAGCGGGCCTCCCACTATCCATCGGATTTCGGTTTAATGAAACTCTTTGCACCTGAATAAGACTCTGATGCTTTTAAAAAAACATGCCTGTCTCACAGCAACTAATATGGCAAATTATATCCAACACATCAAAGTAATGATGCCATGAATCCCATAGGCTGTAAGGATTTCCCTAAAGCTGACTTGTGAATAGTTGTCGCCTCGTGCTTCGCATTTTGTGTATGGGTCTGCAGTTCTGTTTTGACAGGTGGTGGAAACTGGGATTTGCACTTAATATGAGCTTGTGAGTAATCATAGGGATACTGCTTTTACTGTCTTACTGATCCCATCGTGCTAAATTTGATGCAAGGTTTTTTTCTGCCTTTAAGCCAGCTTATTTAGCCGCTCACAGGTGCAGCCAACAGCCCCAATGTGACTCGTCATAAAATATTAAGCCTTCCGCAAAGCGCAGTGTCCGTCTTCAAATTAAATTAATCAAGTCCTTCCCAAGATAGCAAGAGAACACTTGATGATGCCATCTGCCCAATATAATCAGCTTTCTGACTGATACTCCCCAGAAACTAGTGATTCAGGATTTATAAATACACCCAAACATACATTCGGAGAATCACGTCAAACATAAAGCTGTTTTTCACAAGCAGTATATTTATCTAATCTCAAAGGATTATTTTATTGCACTGAGATTAATCTTTCACGTCTCAGAAGGTTTCACTAAGTTCTTAATTATTCTCAAAGTTGGCATGAAATGGAAAAGTGTGATTGTCTTTTTTCTGTTGTGACGTAAATCTGAGGAAACGCTTTCTCAAAGGAGAGGTTTGATTATTGAGAAAGCACATGCATTTTTAAAAAATAATGATGTGCGTGGATGAATCATTTATAATAAACTCTGCAATATTTCATTAGAAAAAAACACTTTTTTTCTGGCATCTGTGGCTCCATGAAGAAACTTTATACCATCAATGAAAACTTTGCAGAAGAACTTTTCACTGAACCCAAATGGTTTGTTCGACACTTTTATTTTTAAAAGTTTAGTCACATTTGACATCATTGGTCATTTTAACTCTCCACTTCAAAGGGGGCATGATATAAGAAATTCAATTAACTTTCGACATAGAAGAGGCCTTTGTGTAATTAAAGCATCATGCAAGCACAAGTACCCGAAAAAAGGATTTAAGCAAGCTCCCAAATGGTTTGTTTGGATATTGTGGGATTTGGGACTTCACCCAGGATAAAACATAATGCTGCCTCTAGAGCGAGACATTGATGAATTGTTTTACATCACCTCAGGTACATAAGCTGTCTTAAAGGCAAAAGCCTTGCGTCAGCATTTTGAATTAGTTTCCACCCACCGTCATTCAGTCATTTATATGAATAATGTTTTCCAAACACTTACTCACATGGATAGATTTTCCTTTGCAATTAGGTTAGCCAGTCATACATGTGTCTGTTTACTGGCAATCCTTAAAGGAGCCATGCCTTAAATATTGATCATATCAGTCAGAATGAGGGTTGAAAATGCTATTTGTTTGTGAATGTATGATACTTTTTATATGCAAAACATTTCATTTATATTGTCAACCTCAATGAACACACGTTAAAATGGTTTCAAAATGGTTTAAAAAAAAGATTTTAAACCTGTAAAATTAATGTGAATATCTGGGAGGATTTTTAGAAACGTTTGAGTTCATTATTTTGTTTTCAGCTTTTTGTCTTTTTCAGGGGCTTCTGCAGTCATTTTCATAGGAGAAGCAAACAAAAGTCAGTTTGGTCTTGGTTTAATCCTATTGCTAAATAATGAGAAACCGATATTCAGTGGAGTAGTGCCAAAAAAGGTAACAATTTACTTGATAGTTAGTTAGATTTTGTATATAACCAATATACTGCATAAAAGGGATCATATGTTGTTGCTAAAAATAACATTATTTTGTGTGTTTGGTGTAACGCAATGTTTTTATGAGGCTTGAGGTCCCAAAATCACATTATTTTCCACATATTGTACATTATTTTTGCTCCTCTATGCCCAGAAACACAGGGATTTTTAAAAAGCAAGGTGTATTCTGATTGGCTAGCTATCCAGTGCTTTGTGATTGGCTGAATACTTTAAGCACTTGACTGAAATGTTACGGCTCTCACCGTACTGTGACGCTGTGTGTCGGCGCGATGACCCACAAACAACAAAACCCATTACAAATTAGGCGTTTCTTTGCATCCAGTAGTGACATAATTACTGATTATAATGAACTTTACAGTTTCTTTTTTTTTTTTTTTTTAAACACATCGCGCCTCGTAATTATAGCATATCTGCATCAGTGATCGGAGAAATAACCAGCACTATTCTTCTTCGAAGCAAGTGTGTTTACCAGGTTGTGAATCAGAAGCGCTAGGCTATCCTTGAAAAGTTGCAATAGCCTCTGTGCACTAGCAGCCAAAAGTGAAACAAAGCAGTTTCTCTTTCACCAAAAAACACACGCAGCGTCTCCAGAACATGGCACCAGCTGGAGCAGCAACACTACAGCGAGAATAATAGCTCTGCCGCCTTTCTTTGCATAAACTTTTGCCTGGTGTTTAAAAATAAACCCACTCTGTGACATAGAAATGTGGGGGCGTGTTTAAACGAGCCGATTTAGGGGGGTGTTGACGAGGCTCAACTTTTAGGAAGAACATGTGTTTGGTTTTGAGACTTTAGTCTTTGAAACTTTAGGGATCTTATCTGTGCGCACACAGCTTGTAACACTCCAGAGAGTAAAGTAATCGCAAAAATAACTTGAAATCGTATCATATAAACAAATAATCCAACTGTCATAGGGACAAAAATAAGGCAGCGAATACATTTTCATGATCAGTAAAAAATAAATATTGCCAATCATTTTCTCAGTTTGCTCACATGTGGCAGATGTGGCAAAAAGTTAGTTTTGAACCCCGGCTCTGGTTACGCCACAGGAGACTGTTCCTCATTAGATCAGATTGATGTCTTTTTATCTTGCTTTTCAAGTCTGTAAGTGGAAGTATTACTGACAGGCTGACTCTGTAGAGACACATCAGCTATGTTACATCTTCTTGCATCATCAAGCGTCTCCAGTCAATCAAGCAGCCAACCCAACCAAGCGATCATTCAGCAGAAGTCAGGTCTGTGCTGTACAGTGTTTCATCAGGCCTTTCTCTCCTTTTCCCTCTGTACTGGAACACATTGAAATCCCTTACGAAATTATTCAGGAAAATGATTAAGTGAACTAATCTTCAGAGATGTTTTCTGTTTGAAGAACTCTGCTATTAAATTCTCGTTCACCTATATTGTGTTTACTGACCGTCCAATCTGTTGCGAATTTTTTCCACCCACTATTTTAACTGTCGATATCTTGAGGAAACTACCTCAAATTACTCCGTTACACTAGAAATGTATTACTGCTGCAGCAACTATACATTTAATAAGTGTTAGTGTATAATGAACATAATAGTTCGCAAAGCTCATTATTAATTAGTTCTGTTTGTATGCTATGTCAGTGACATGGCTTTAGTTTACAGTAATAAAAAGTGCATACAGATATGCATCAAGATATCCCAAATAAGAGCACAATCTAACCTGTTTAAAACAAGAAAGAATTTTATTAAACTTTAAAAATTGTATTAAATTAATTGTAATGTAAATGTATAATATATAAATATAACTCAGTATTTCCAATTAGTAGGGAAAAATGGTTTAATGTTAATATATGTATTTGTGTGAATATATTAATATATTAAATGTGATGAACTGTTTGTTGTCATGTATTAATTTTAGTTAAAACATTTAAAGTGAAATTCTCCATGTAATGCAAGTAACTACAAATGCATGTATTTGTAATATATGTAATAATGTAATTGGATATAAATGCAAACAGATATGTATCATTTACAAGAAATGTGATAATATGATCACAGGAAAGCTTTTAATTTTACATTTATTTTTCTTCATAATTTAATATAATATCACCTATTATTAATTTACTAGTTATTCCCTTCTCCTTGCAAACTATGAGCAAACATTTTAAAATGTATTTGTCTATTTATTATTTTTATTATTACTGATATGATGATCAAGTGGTATTTTCTTTTAGTTTTAGAAATACCTTCTTTTTTCCCATTTAGTTTTCATGAGAATTGCTCACAAATATTAAAATAAATTTTTCTTGCCACTATTTTATGTACAAAAGACTATAAAAATTGTGATTGTTTATTCTCAGGCAGGCATCATTTCCTGTCTTTGTTGTCAGTTTCTGGCCAAAATAAGCTGCAGTGTGGATATATGTATATTTATATTATAATAACATATAGACAAGTGACACAATATGCTGTGTCCTGATTAGCATCATAGCTGCCACCATGATGTGTGTACAGTAAACAGATAAAATCGCTTATCCCGTGATGTAGCAGCTGTGTGGTAGCGTGTGTTGTGCATGTATGTGTGTAATGAACTCTCTGCAGGGAGCTGTCAGCCCTGTGCTCTCGATCATGTGGCCATAAGGGCCCAGGTGCACGGCCTCATGGGATTGTGGATCAGCGGAGTAGTGGGCAATGCATTTCAACCCCAACCCATACACTCAAACACCCTCATTCTGTCATGATTTCCCCTGACCTTGCGCTACACTCTCTCTGCAAGCGTTTGCCCACAGACGCTCGCGGATCAGACGGAATCGGAGCTCTGAGCTCTCTTAATGCTTTCAGAGATTTGCTCTCTTTTCAGCCTCGGCAGCCAAACGACTGCTGCTCTTCCCAAAACACGCCTCCCCCCCGTTTTACACACTTTTAAGCACCGTTCTCCCGTCTGCATTTCCATCAAATCCTGCCTCTTCCCCAGAGGCCAGCTGACTCGATAAACAAACAGACCAAAACAAACACGCAGAACTCCGCCACTCTCGCTCATTTACGCCGCAAACTAAATATGGACGCTCTGCAGCTCCTGTTCATAGTCTTCCTGTCAGCCTTCCCAAAGCTAGAATACAGAAAATAACTTCTGCCTAAAATAACATTTCCCAGGCTATTTTCAGATTTTTAGGACTTTTAGGAGTTGTGTTTTGGAAACATCGGCTTTTAAATAACAATAGTAGTTGTAGTAGCATTTTCTATTAACATAATTTTTGTTTACATTTATTTATTTATTTATTTTCAAGAGAATCTGTTGCTACAGGCTATTATAAAATCATATATATGATTTTAAATATTTTAATAATAGATATAAATATAAAAATGTATATATAATAGTATTTTTGTATAAAAAAATTATAATAAATCTAATGATTAGTAATACTAATCATGTGTCTGTTGTTGCAAATATTTTGAAAATGTTAATTTTATTTTTAAAAAATGGTATAATAATATATATGTGTGTGTGTGTGTGTGTGTGTGTGTGTGTCTATAATTAATAATAATAAATAGTATTGTTTACATACAAATTACAAAATACATTTTTTGCATCTATCAAGAGTATCGGTTGAAATAATAATAGTAATAATCACATCTTGTCGTTATCATCATCATCAGACTATTTTAATACAAGATTAGTGTTTGTATTGCAAATAAACTATTTAAAATAAACTATTTAAAATAGTTTATTCTAAATGTAAATGTAATTGTAAAAGTCGGTAATATTATTTCAATAAATAAATCTCTTCAAGTTGAGTTCGTCTCTACAGCGAGTATCTGTTATGATACAGATTCACAGCTTTGTGGTCTTTATTCACACATCCTTGAAGTCCGTGAGACTGTAGGTCTATTTAAGTTTCAGAAAGCTGCTCACAAAAGACTCTGTTGAGGCCATTATGCACCTAAATGTGACGACTGTCTGTTTCTGCATATCCAGCTAAAGAAAGTATTTTAATTATGAAATTACACAAATTTGAATGTTGAGTATTACTTTTAGCACCCACACACACACACACACACAATTTTCTGGAACAACAACACTTCTGCTCCTCATTAAAATGCTAAACAGCTCATTAGCATGTTTGAATGTCTTGATTATTTTGGCCTGATTTTGTAAGGTTGCATTGTTGTTCAGCTCTTCAAAGATCTGGAGAGCCAGTGGCAGGTTATTTGGGTTCCAGCGCCAGTAGTTCCAGTGGATAGTTAAAATATTTTTAGTCACTTTCTGATAGCATGCATTATTATACAAGCAACTCATTCTGTCCTACAAGGATAAACTTTTTAACTCTTGACAAAGTTTTTAAATCCAGTGAAAAGTTTGTTGGTATAAAGGCATTTTAAAAGCACTTCATATATTATTGATTGGTTGCTGAAGGGAAACTCATTACATCCAACAGACTGAGAGTACGCTGTACATTATTTACATTTATGGTAGTTTTGAAATATCTGTATCTCTCGAACTTCATATAGGCTTCTTGCAGTGTAATCATTTTTATGTTTTTTTTTAATGGTTTATTCGTCATTTTGACTGCTGGTACAAATCTAGATAGTAAATCTTATTTAAAACCGTTACCGCAGTGTTGTTCAAAAGCTAATATTATCAAAGGTATTGAGATATGCAATGTAATAGGTGAGATATCCAAACTCTTTGCATAATTTCATTTAAGCCACTTCACTGGACCGAAACTTTTGAGCGTGTTCACCAGATTTATTTGGTAAACTCTGGCATACAATACCCTACTGAACAGAAAAAAGACTGTAGGGATATGAAACTAGGGATATTAATGGAAAATAATTTTTAATATAAAAACAACAACTGTAATGTAACTCTTTTATTTGAAGAGTTCCTGGAATTTCAGATAGAAAGACTTTATGTGAAAAAGAATCCAGCTAAAAAAGCGGAATGTATGCGTTTGTGTCTCTTTTGTGTTCATAATTTGATTTTTTTTTTTTTTTGTGCTAGCACATGGTTAGTGTCGATTTTATTTACGCCCGATCGGTCTGCCTGATGTGATCCTTTAACCTTCATGAAGTCATCAAAAAACGTATTCATGTGCAGACATTAATTTTCCATTAGCGGCGCTTGGTTGATCCTGACAAGCATAATGTAATCACTTCTTCAGGATGAATGTTATGCAGATTCTTTGCTTGCATATTTATAAATGCATGGCTATGCTCCTAATAGGTTCCCCTGGATATTTTGGTCCCTTGAACATTGTTGCATGAGTGTGTAACATTTTGCCAAAAGGCATGTGGATAAATGAAGGTGTACAGAGACGAGGCTCTGCAGTGTTGACTTAAAATCACCTTGTGTGTTTCATTCCTCCTAGAACTTATGTGAGATTCTAATTTAGCTTGTGCATAATTTAAATTGACAATAGCATTTATCATTTGATAAAGTGCCCAGGTTACACATATTACCAATATGTATGTCCCCTGGGATTTTACTCTTTTTATTTTGCTATTTTTAGGACTGCATAGTTATGACTGTATGTGATAACGTTTGTTTTATTAGTTTATTAATGCATGCTAAGCATTAAAATGTTTAAAAAATACTAAAATATATAAAAAATTCATTTATCATAAATATGTTATTATATATAAATATCATATAAAATGTATTGACTATTATTTTATTACTTTTTTATTGTTAAATATATATAAGGTGTATATTTAAAGAATAGATATCAAGCACTGTATGAAATGAAAACAGGAAGCTTTGACATGTTTCCACATTATGACAAAGTAAAAATTCAATCTCATTGCCAGATCATTTTAGCTAAATGATTTGAATTCCATAAACGTTTCCCTAAACAGATGGTATCTATGCATGATTTTCTTATTCAAGCCAGACATAACTAATTAGCAAATGTTACAGTATACACTCAAATAAACAGTATATAAGAATAAAACACAAGCGATTCAATAGATTCAATTAAATATGGCATGGTGCTTTAGTATTTGCTTTAGGTATTATACCCTCTCTATTGGAGCGTGTCATATAAACACACAAACCTGAGCTGTGTGGCTCATTAATTTTAAGTTTTACTTATTTAACTCTGAGTATTACAGATATATTCAACAACAACAATATTTATATTATTATTATATTATTTCTGTTTATGTTGTATTATATTATTTATTCTATTTGAAGTAGTTTTTAAACAATGTAAACATATGAAATTTGTTTATAAAAGCCTATAACGGTTTAAGCATTCAAAAAGAGTCTCTTTGTGTCCTTTGAGAGGTCTGACCATTTTGACCCTGGAATATGATGATGCTGCTGCTTTTATTATTTAAATGCAGCTGTATTGTTATTGCTGCGTTTAAATAAACTGCAGTCGGCCTGCGTGGTTAGCAGCACTAATCAGTTGTCACGGTCAATTATAAAGCTTGTCAGGAGGCCGTGGCTCCAACCTTCCAGATTTTGACACCTCGACCTTGTATTTGTATAAACGGGCATCCGTCCCCTCGGAGAAGCGTGCTGATGTGTTGATGGACATTAAGGACATCAAACCGGTCTGTATTCTCTGGTACTCCTAGACAAATGCGACAAATCTCTTGTCACTTGGTATGTGAAGATCTTTTTCTGTACATCTGAACCTTTTCACCTCAATCTCTCTAGCCGGTAGCTCTCGGCTTCACATCGCTTGAGCATGCTCCTATTGTAAGGTGAACGTTAACAGACTTCCATGTCCGAGACTATAGTGGCTGTTGTTGACCCCCAAGGACTAGGACAAGCGTCAATTCCTCTTCTTTATCGATTTGTACACATCTTGCGTTCCATTGGGTCTTCGGCGCTGTTGTCGAGCTTTCAGCGGTCAGATAGATCCGACCTCCCGCTCCCTTCAGCGACGCCTGCTGAAACAGGCGCCTAATAGAAATGGCTGTTTACTAAAGGACTGTCCCTCACGGGCCATATACAAATAATGACAGACCTCTAGTGTCTTCAGCCAATAAAATCTTTAAGAGGCTTTTGTGAGCATGGAAGGAGAATTAGGTGTTTGATCGAACAAATTGAGCATACTGTGATAAACAAGGACACGAAGAGAAAATGAAGAATGCAGATTCATTGATATCCACAAATCTTCTATGGTGAGGAGAGAGAGAATTGTGTAAAGACGTTCACGGGACATGTAGATGTATGTCACCAGTAACTCCTTTAAATTGATTATTTTGCTGCTGGCTTCTGTGTTTTTTTTTTTTTTTGTGCTGGGTTTCTTCTCATCTGTGTGCTTTAAGGAATAATGGGAAGATCATGAGTATGAGTAGTGTCACACGTTTATTTGATTTTAGTCACATCAGTAGCTTTCTAAAGCTTGTTTTATTACATAAAGAGGGTCGCCTCATGTCAAGATCACATGACTGAATCCTGCTATCTTTTGTTTCAGTAGCCCCTGAAGTGTCTGTTGGACACATTCGCTAAATACAATGCTAGCTACATACAAATAAATGACAGCATGTGCAGTTATACATTCTCGTTTGCTCACAGAATTCAGTTGCACATATAGCGCCCGAGGTGTTTTAAATAGCAGCAGTCCTGTGGTGTTTGGTGTCCCCAGTTGGAGAATATGGTTTGGGGTGATTTTTCGCCATAGAATAACAATGCATTTCTCATTAGCATGGCTCCTACATCTCGCTGTCGGAGATTTGAGCTGCTGTGTGATTGACTGAGCGGTGACATTTATGAGATAAATGACTTTGGGAAGTGTTGACACCTCTGTGACAGCCTCGCAGGGTCCTCTCTCTTCAGGGCAGCTTAAATTCAGATGCTGCCTAATAGAGGTGGAGCAGCAGAGTCCACAGAGCTGTTTGTGTGCTTATCTGAGGATGCGACTGAGATCGCTGACTGGACATTGAGTTAACGCCAGACAGCTCAAATTTGACAAAAATTCCGTCCGTCAGTCACATCCGCCTTTTTCATTAGTTTGTTAGTCTAACTGTTGTTCTGTTTTAATCTATCTATCTACTGTTGCTGTCGCTTTAGTGTTCTAAAGTGCATTCTGTCTTCCATTTTATCTATCTTGCTTTTTTTTATCGATCTATCGGTCTAAATGTCGTTGTCGCATCAATCTGTCTGTGTATCATCTATATATGGTAACTGTTTCTGATTTCCTATCTGCAGTAGGTCTCTGTTTCTTCTGTCATTATATTATTCCTGTCTGTCATTCTGTCTATCCATCCATCGTTTCTGTCTATTCTTTCTGCCTACAGTCTCTGTTGTTCTAGTCTCGTCATTCTACCATTCTGAAAGTCTGTCCATTATATTATTATTCTATATCCATTGTTTTTGTCATTCTGTCTGTATATCTGCAGTTTCCAATTATCCATCCATCCATCATTCTACTGCTCCATCTATTTGTCCATCTTATTATCATTCTCAATATCTATCGCTCCATCATTCGGTCCATCCATCCATCTATCATCCATCCTTCATTCCATTGTTCTGTCTGTTTGTCCATCTCATCATTCTATATCCATCGCTCTTTCCTTCCATCCATCCATCCATCTATTTTAGCCAGATTGAGGTTACATTTTCCATCGATAGCCTCAGAATTATAGTCATATAAGTATAAAGCACCAATTGTTTCAGCTAATGCTCATACTTCGCTTCTTCATTTTGTTGCATTTTTGTAATAGGCAAAATATTCCTGTCTTTCTCACTTAAAGTGCAAATACAGAGTGAAAAGGAAAATCTCAATTTAAAAGCCTAACATCAGCCCAGCCCTCATACAGTACAGAAATAAATCAGGTGGTAGTAAACCCACAGTTTCTAATGCTGATGCAGGCAGAGACTTGAATGGTGTAAAAATAGCTCATAGCCCCATTTGTCCTCTAAAGAGAAGTGTAGACTTGGAGTTTCATGGAGAATACCTACCCCAGTTTTGCCTGTAACCTGTGTTCCCTTCCGTCCGTGAGGCAGTGATGGGGTAATGCGCGATACTTTTGCTGCTGCCAAGGTAATCCGTGAAGGATGATGGAACTCTATCTGCACTCTGCAGAGACTCAAGCATGTAATGTGTAATGGAGCCAGACAGGAAGTTTCTCCTTTGAAGAGGCCCTGTCCTCACAGGGTGACCTGGAAGGCCAGGAGGGCGTGGGTGATTTAAAAAAAAAAATGTTCAAATAATATCTTTGATAACCTCAAAACTCTGCATCATCAATGAGTATAGCTCTACACAGCATGTTTGAAAGATATTCACAGTTTTTAGTTATTGTTTCAAAAACAATAGTCTATATCATTGGCAAATGTCTGAATCACTATGGATGCATCATTAGATTCCATTTCTAACCCCTTCCCGTGAGGAAATGAAGACGACCTGTAGGAGATCACATTCAAGCTTTCCTGGAAAGTTTTTAATTACTAGTTTGGAAAACATGCATATTTAATTTTGATTGGATGAAAATTTGATATGTTGAATAAATGACATGATTCTTTAATTACTATGTCACTCAGTATTGGCTCAAAAAAAAAAAAAAAAAGTTTATGGTGGCATTATAACACATACTTAATTTATTAATATTTCAATTAAACACTTTCATTCTTTAAGATATTACATTTAAACATCAAAACCAAAATACATCTTTAAATGAAGCTTAGTTAAATCTCCATTACATTCATTAAGAAATATTTTGAGCAATAAAGTCTTCCAGATTTAAGGTAGGTAAAAGAAAATAAATTATTATTTACTATGACTTCAAATATTTTCAGATAATTTCTGGATCTAAATAACATGTGATCTTTGATTTGAATTGAGTGATTTGCAAAATCACAGTGATGTGTTTCAAAGTAGATTTTCTAGTTTTCTGAATTTTCTAGTAGTGTTTCACAGAAGCGCTAATCAATTTTAAAACATCAGGAGGGTGAGTTTCTTAGAGAAAGAGAAACAGCTGGATTTTCTTTGCTTTAACTGTTTATTAAAGTGCATGAAGCTAGATTTCATTAGTACTGACCTGCTATGTGTTTGTCATCTAACGCCATGAAATGCTTAACTGAAAACTCTGCTAGCTGATGCTAGCATGTCACTTTAGACAAGCCAGTCTCAAAGAAATCAAATAAATGCGAGCTTCAAAAGCGGAGCTGAGCTCAACACTAACACGATCATCGTTATAGAACTGACCTATCATGGTTTCCATAAATGGACATTTTACACAAGATTGTTTTGCCACAGGCAGCAATTGATCATGCTAATTTCTGAACCCTGTGAGATTTGAAAGCAGCACAGGATCAAACTGAATGCTAATATCTATTCTGGAAAAGGCGCTTTGCATCTGTGTGAAGTTTTGATCTGGCAATCACAAGGCCAACTCTAATAGTTGTATAGTGAGCACTCTCAGCTGTTGCTTGTTGATCTAGTTAGTTGCCACTTCTAAGAGGCTATTCTAAGTTCAGGGCTACTGTTTGTGCGGTTCATTCCCCGTGATAACCTGGGGTTAAGTGCTGGAGTAACAGCCGTGCCCAGATTCTGTTAACTCTTACTGCCTGACAGCATGCATAACAACTGAGTCTTCAGTCTTTGTTTGATGTACATTAAGTTATACTTTTATATAGAGGCGTTAATGTTTGCATTTAATTAGGCAGAAACGGCTTCTGAGTTTGTTTACATGAAAGAGTAATTAGTTTTTACATCACAAAAGTACCTTATGTAGTTTAGCCCCTGTGTGTGTGTGTATTATTGCTTTTAACTAAACAAACCATTTTTTATTTTTTTTTTTTTTTTTAAAGAGGATTTTTCCTACTTTCTCATAAAATTCAGTTATTTAAATAAATCAGCATCATAAAGTAGTTTGATGACATTCTTTTCTGTTTCTTTGAGACTAAAGCAAAGTTTCTAAAGATTAGCCTGGGATCAAAATATGATTTATGAATAATTCGACTTTTGAAACTTAATTACATTAATTATGCATCAAAATCTTTCTTTTCCGCTGTAAAAAGTTTATCAAATTATGGTGAATTTATTGCAAGGGCTCTATATAGAGAAAATCTGTCTTAGTCAAGATAAGACATAAAAGATATGCCTCTTCTCTAAAAGGTCCTTTTGCTCTATCTGTCATGCTATTTATCTTTCTTAATGTAAAAATTAAAAATGACAGGAAAAGTGCTAATGAATAAATGGGTCTTAATACTTGGCGCATTTAATATAAGTATAACAATAGTCGTAAAGATTTTTAAAGAGTGTAGCGAAGCATCGGAGACAAATATATAATAATAAGAAAAATCCTCTTATCTGCTTCCCTTACATGTAAATGTCAGTGATTATTCATAAGCGTGAGAGTTATATCCAGCCTGACACAAAAAAACTCACACAGAAACTCAAAAAAACAGTTTTCCCAGTTGTTACACATTGTCTTAATATGGCAAGCCGTTTTAGTACATAAAATGGCTATATTTTTGTACTAGTCATAATATTTGATTTGACTAGTCACAATTCCAATTCACACATCTCTTCTGCAATTTTGACTAGTTGTAATTGGAGTATATATTATTATTAAATGATATTTACAATGCTATTTCGACTAGCCAAGATCTCCTAATGAGTTCTAATATTGAAAAATATTTTAGTAAGACATCTTCAGATGATTTTTGACCAGTCAATAACACAATCGTGAGATATCTGAACTATAATTTTGACTAGTAGTAACTGAGTTATGATATATCTTCTAACTGAATTTACTTACCAGTTGAATTGTAAGACCAGCCATCTGGAATTAAATTCCGAATTATTTACTAGTCACGATTGAGTTCGGGATATCTCTAATTGATACTCTTGACTAATGTCAAAACTCATTTGAAGATATCTGCAAATATTTTTCAATGGGAGATTGTCGAAATGGCATTATAGATATTCCTTTACTCGTATTATGACAAAGTCATATTTCAAGTGCAGAGATATATATTTTTCAATTATGACTAGTAGAAAAATTGCAAAAATAGATATCCTATAATTGAATTGAGACTAGTCAAAATTATAATTTGTTAATTTATCCGAATTATGGATATTCAAAATTATATTTCTAAATAGTCAAAACAAGGTTTTAAATGCTAATATTGCTTACTATAGTCCATAAAAAACTAAATATGTTGTTTAAAAAAGAATGGATAAACGTTACTTCCATTTAGTGTAAGATTACCAGTTAATTCCAGCATCCCTTTACTAACTTCACTATGAAAACTGCTGTAAAATAACGGCCATATTCTGACGATAAAATCCTGTTTTTATTACAACGTAAAATCCTGTAAAAATCAATACAAGAAAGTATCCTTCTGCAGTCCTGTGAAGTAGCAGTGATCAGAGTCGACACTTAGAGACTGTGTTTTAAATCACAGCCTACACCCTCATTCACTATTCCCTACGGAGTTTACTGATACAGTCTACCTGACAGAGAGAATGAACACTAATGAGTGAATTCAGCAGATGACGAACAGCTGCTGTTAACAAAATGAAGTTTACAACTGACTTCAGACACAGTCTTATAAGGAAATAAACTGAAATAAAACAGCAGAGGATGATTAAACAACTCCACAAACTGCACTTCTCACCAGCTTCACACATCACAGTCTGACTTTTTAATTCTGTCACGCATCTACAAAGATTACTTCCGACATTTACATGCTTTATTGAAAACATTTTGTTGACTTCACCATTGTAGTGTGATCAGTTTTGTTGTTGTTGTTAGGCCTTTGACCCTTTCATTTAAACACTTATATTTTTTTTCTGGTTGCTGTTATTGTGTGTTTTTTTATTGCAAAATAGGCTGTGAATTTTTTAACATTAAAGATATGTTATGATACTGTACAATATAACAATAATAAAAAAATAAGAAAATAAGTCGTCTTATGCACAAAACCATCAATTTCTACAGTACTTTCACACACTCACACATATCAAAAATCTGCATAAGAATCTCAAGTTAATGGTGAGTCAAACGCTTTATACTGCCGCATGCTTGGTAACATAGAAGTACAAATCCTCACCTGTGATCTTCAGCATGCACTCGCAACATGAATAAATAATGCCACTGAATTGTCCACTTATTTTCTCTAATTCTTCCAATGCGCTTTTTATTTTTATGCTATTGTTTTTGTGATGTTCAGAGTTGATCTGTTCATTTATTTCTGCTGTTTGTCACACATTGCTGAGATTCATGCTCTGATTTTGCGCGTAGGTTTCTGTAGCATGTAGCAGTGCTTTTTTTGTTTTTAATTTTCGGTGATGTTTTCTTCTGTGTATAACAGCCTAATCATTATTTTGCTCTAGTGTGTTACAACAACACTTTAGTAAGAGAAGAGACAATGAGGGGAAAAACAAAACGGCGGAATATAGTATTCAGTAATGGTTGTCACCAACAAAAACAAAATGATCAACATTACAGATTTTGCCTAGGCTCTATTATGCCTCAAAACGCAGAAGAATATCAAAAATACTTCTTAAATATCTGTTAATTCTCAATAAGCACTTCTGTAGACATTCGACAGAAATAGCATCAGTCTGGTTAGAAATGTGTGGAAGCTTGATGATGCTGATTTAGGAGTTGTTTAATCCGATTTAACGTCTTCATTTCATTTGATTTCATCTAAGCTGTGGCTGAAGTCACTTTATGTATTCTCTTTCATTCAGTGAATCTGTTTGTTAACAGCAGCTGTTCGTTACTATTGCTTAATCATCACTTAATTAATCGCAGAATTATCTCATTAACTGATTCGGTGTTACTTTAACAATCTGCAGCGTGCACATTATAAATATGTTCATGGAGGATTTGTGGAATGAAAGTGTTAGAAAATGTAAGAAATAGCATGAAATGTAATTTAACAGCAATAAATCATGAATAAATTTCAAGTCAGAAATCTGTAGAAAAGATTTATAAAAGAAGTAACTAACTGTAATAAATTGTCCGATTAACTAAATAAACTATTTTTTTTACTGAAATGTTAGTGAAGATCCGCAGTAAAAAGCTTCATGCAAAGTCTGAAAACTGATAAATGAGAGTAAATACTTAACTAAACTGTATTAACGTGTTTCTGCTTGAGAGATGTGTTAGTTTAATTTATTTTTTGTAGGTCACCATTGTGCACAAACACTGATGTTCTGCTGTTTTATTCATAAGACACTTCTTATTTATAAAACTGCATTTCAACACATGCATGTGTGTTATAACTGAATGAATGTTATTAGAACTTTGACACGCCTACATTACTAACACTTTATGAATACTAGTGGTTTCCAACTTGAACCGTTTCAAAGCTATTGGAGCAGAGTTCATTTCCATGGTAGTATAACAGTAATGTGCTGTAAAAATGAAAAGCTGTAAATTAACAGAAGTTGAAGGTTGTAAATTAACAGTACATTCCTGGTAAACTCTGTTGCCAGTAAATTACTGCTTCATTTGAGCCCAATTTTTTTACAGTGTTCTCTGAAGCAGTGTAGTATTACGACAGACTAGCCGCTGTCACCCACACAAATGAGGAAACACATCAGGTAGTGCTGCACTTCTCCATTACAAGTGTTTTATTTTGCTTCTTGTCCTGAGATGTAATTTTCTGCTCAGCTGAAATTGGTAATTGAAATTTTGTGACCTTATCTTCACACTTTTGCTGGCCTGTAGTGCTCAGGTACTAGCTAGGGGCCTGTGATTGAGAAACATTGTGATAGGATACATTGGGTTTCCACCTACATCATCACCAGTGCCCTGTCTTCATTTTACCATGTCAAAATATTTTAAAAAAGTTTCAGCCCTGAAGTTAAACGTTTCATGTTCTCCAGGCTAATTTTTATGGATATTAAGTTAGGTTTCCACAACACATCTCTTGAAGCTTGCATATAGTAAGTATAAAATAATGCTGCTTAAGACGCACTTAAAAATTTATGAATATCTTGTTATATGAAAAATTTCAAACCAAGAAGCATTTATTTTTAAATACAGTTTTCAAGCCAAACATTTTATAGAATCTACAATCATTTTTAGGATTGAAATCACAGTGGAGCAAACTGGCTTCATTGCAAAATTAAAACTCTTGCACAAGTGACGTTAGCTTCTAAGAAAAGACATAGCATTATTTATTTGAAGCAGCTTGAGGATTGTTTGATATTTTGCCAGATTTGAGGCTTCTGTGTGTGAGTGTGTGATGTGTCTATAAAATTGTCCTAAACTTTATAATTAATTAAATAATATATAGCAGTATATATTTTTGTGTCTATATATATATGTATGCATGTATGTGTGTGTGTATATATATATATATATATATATATATATATATATTTATTTATATATATATATATATATATATATATATATATATATATATATATATATATATATATATATATCTGTATGTGCTACAAAATGCTTGTATTTTTAAATATGAAGTATGTCAATATTTTTAAATGTTAGACAAGATTTATCTTGTTCATGCAACAAACATTATTCAGTCAAGGGCGACACGAGATTTTGTCTTTGTCTTTTTGTTAATATTAATGAGCAAGATTTTCAAGCTGCTGTCACTTTAAGACCTAATGCAAAGGTGCAGTATAATGATTCCTGCTTGCATTCACTTAAGGCATGATTAACTGTGTTCACAAGGATATTTATGAGGATATTGTCCAGAATGGATATTTTGACATAACAGTGTGTATTTATCATTTTAGGCGCTATACAACATTTTCAAAATGGATTAAAATGGCTTAAATGTTTAAATTGACGTGATGCAAATGAAGACAACGCAGCAATTCCTCATTCAACCGTCTCCGAACATATTTATAAATAAACGCCATTATTAAAAATTCAATTTTGCTTGCCTGTCGGGTTTATCTGCCCATTTCATTCACATAGCATGTATATAGATGTTGATAGCGTGGTGAAATGTCTTGCGCCGTGCCAGATTTGACGCGAGTGTTTTGTCAGTGGTGTCCGGTTGTGATATTAATATGAGAAGGAACAGCAGTGTGAAAGCAGGCCTGCATGCGCGCTGACAGTGACAGATGATACAGACGTCTGCTGGAAGTGAGCTTATTAGACAGCAAATACTTCCAGAGTCAGCTCTTGCATTCATTTCAGCCAACCGCTGGCAATCTCCAATATCACTGCTAAAATCGTATTACGCTGGCGATGACAGCCAGCATTTCATCATCAACCGTGAATTCCGGAAATTTATTTTTGGGGCTTCATGTGTGTGCAACATTTTAGCTTCTCATTTTTTGAATTTTAGACTGTTTGTTGCCGGGCACGGATTTTTAAGTCCCCGGGCTCAGTGACTAGACTGAGGATGCTGAATGTCCGCTCGCCCCGTACGCTGCTATACTTTTTGACTTCCATTTGCATGCGTAATTTGTATCTGCGCCCAACTGAACGATTTGATAAATCAAAAAAGCCTTCGTTATAGTAAAATGAATCTGTCTGTGCTGCCAGAGAGCGTGTTTTCAGTTGTAACACATGTCTGCACCGAGAGTGAGCAAATCAGATGCATTCTCCCGCTTTATAATACACCAAGCACTTATAATAGGAGCAATTTTGTTTTGTTATGCCATGCCACATTGCATACGTGCCAGAGGCAGACTTGTTACACAGTAATTAGTTAAATTCGCTAATTGATTCCGTAGTTCATTAAGACATATATTTATGTTTTAATTTGATGCTAAATACCATCATCGCAGATTAGTGCAGAGGACAGAGACATCTGCTGCGTATTGACGGTCTGGCAAAGAGCTCAAGTGATCCATTTATCAGTGAGGATTTGTGAGCAAATGGCAAAACAATAGCAGCCAACAGCACCTAATAAACAAATGTAACACAAATGGATTGATAAACGGTATTTAGTTTGATAGATCACTGCTCTTATGATGTTTTTGTCTTAAATATAAACGACAGTGGTCCTGAAAACCTGTAATTGATTTTAATCAATGAGTTAGGTTGATATAATATCTACATTTATGCATTTGTTCTTTTTTTTAATTTTGGGGCTGGTATTAATGCAAATTCAGGTAAAACAGTAATAATTATTATTACTATATTTGTACTATTTATTGTATATAATTATTTATTTATTTTTTATTTGAGTTTAATTTATTAAGTAATTTATTGCTTATGGCAAAGCTTAATTTTTTTGCCCTCAATTACCTCCAATCTTTAGAAATCATTCTTTATATTCAGATTTGCTGCTAAAAGAAATATTTCTTTTATCAATATTCAAAACAAGAGTGCTGCTTATATTTTTATTTATTTCCCCTTTTATTTTTGTTGAAACAGTGTGTTGTCACTCATCAGCTTGATGCATTCTTTTTCTTTCGGGAACAAAACAATTTTATTTTTATTAATTGATATTTAATCATGCAAGATTCTCATCTTATAATAAATAGCACATAGACATGATCCTGAATGAGTGTGTGAGATGACACCGTGTATTCAGATTTCTTAATTAAAGCATTTTCTGTATCCAGATAAGAAGCACAACATAGAAAAGCTTTTGAGGTGATTGTGTAAAAGCACTATCTGCTTGGGAGAGTATACAAACTTTATGTCAATATCCCGCGCCCCACATTCTGGCCTCTCACTTCAGTATTTCATCAACACTGAATTTTTATTTACATATTTTTTCTTGTCTTTGATAGCAGTGTGCAGATTTCTTACTAAACAAACTTAGTCTGAATATGAAAAACCGAGAAACTTGTTGCTAGAATCTGAAAACTTTTTTTTTTTTTTTTTTTTTTTTTTTTTTTAAACGCTTAAATCGAAATGACTCAATAGAGCAATTGGCTACAATTTTTTGTAACTCTTTAAAAGTGTGAAAAAGGGTAAATCAAGCATCATTTTCATGGATTTATCAGCTATTAGACTCTTATTCTGATGGCACCTATTCATTACAGTGGATGATGCAATGCTAAATTCTCCATATCTGCTTAGGTAATTAAGAAACAGAAACAGGCCTGAGAGTGTGTGTGTGTGTGTGTATATATATATATATATATATATATATATATATATATATATATATATATATAGTTCATTTTTATTGTAAAATTAAAATTTTACAATAAAATCTAAGAAAAAATCAGGTGCATGAATAAGTTGCCAAAAATGGCACCAAAAATGGTCTCTGCAGTATTTATTGATCAGAAGATCTTTGCTGATATATTTGCTCAGGTTAAGGTTGTTCTCTGATGTGATCAGGCAGTGTGATTCTGTGTTTTAGTATGATAGAGGATGTGAAATCATCGTGAGCATGGTTCTTGGTGAACATTTCCATGTGTTGATCATTTATAGTGACTTCCACCTCAAACTGTTTGTAGAGGAACAGTAAGTATCTCTTCCTAATTCATTATGCTAACGCACCGTGTCAGAATCTTTTGTTTTGTTGAAATTCCTATTTCTTTGTTATCAAGATATATATATATATTTCATAGATCAAGTATTTGATACGCTTTTGATACATTCTGGTTATAGGTTTGCATTCTGCAGAAAAATCTCTGGCTGTCAGGGTTTCTGCATTCAGTGTTTTAGATGATGGTGAAAATGAAGTGGTTTTCATGTGTGGGAAAGAAAACATCAAATAAGCTTTGAATGTGATGAAACCTCCTCAGCAAGTTACGGTCCCAGTTCTCTGTAATTGAAAGAAATCTGACATAAAATGAAATATTAATGGGTTAGATGTTAATATTAAAAATATTTGAAGTAATTGAAATGACTAATACTAAAACCCGAAATAAATAAACGCTGACAAAAAAACAAACCAAAAGTAATAAACCAGGACAAAACCTACTGTGATATTTAAATAAATAATAAAAAAAATATTAAAATCTGTATGATATATGTAAAAGCTTAATTGAAAATATTGAAAAGTATAAAATAAGACTAAAATAACACTGACAGTAGAGAGTTGTCTTACATAGTTGATTATGTGAAAAATGCGCTAGCAGTGTTTTATGTTTGTGTTATCTTGCATTATTTATCCCCTGCTGGGCTTAATATTTGCAATTTTCAATAAGTGCTAAAAGTAGTTGAAAGCAACCTTGTCGGGAAAAGGCGAAATCAATTCCAAAGAGCAAATATGGTAAACGTGAATGTCACTTGTGACTATAAAGTTGCTGAAGGTGTGTTTGCCCTCTATTGATGCTTTCATAGAGGAAGGCGTATATTATTATTGGCTGCTCGGGCCATTGCTGAAAAATGATCTGTTTATGTATGAAGAGCTGTCTTCGTCTTTTTGACACAGGATTTCAAAATGAATGTCAATTAAATCTCAAGCTGTTTTAAGAGTCTGGCCACATTGCCCTGTGAGAGCTTCCTTTGAAATATTTTCCTTAGCTGGTTGTTACCAGGAGGTGATTTGATTTTTCCCAGGTAATTAGATTATAATGGTGCTGCCCTTTGAATGTGGCACAGTGTGAAAGAAAGAAACATGCAGAGGAATAGAAACATATATAGGTATACATTTAACGTGGTATAATGTCTAGTGTTACAAAAATAATTTATCCCAAAATAATCTTTTTTTTTTTTTTGTTGTTGAAGACCTGTATGGTATCCATAAGAGATATTTTAGTAAAATGTTCAACTTGCCTCTCTCTAATCTAGACAGTATTTTATTTTTTTTGTTATAGTACACAATGGTCATTACTGAAGAAACTCTCTATAGAAACCTGCATACCTTTATGTCTTCTATCTTTATTTTTGCAGATTGTATTTAAAGCACAGTTATTTCTATATAAACAATTCAGTTCCACAATATTTCTATATACTTGTAGAACATATGCAAAGATGCTGTATGTATCCAAGTGTACTACATATCCAAATGATAAAAGATTGATTAATTCTTAGAGCTCTAATGCAAATGTTGTCGGTCGTAATGTATATCTCTCGGACTTTAGTATTTTCTTCTGAAGGGGAAAATAAAGTCTACTTTTTTTTTATTTGATGTGAACTATTGACCTTTAAATCTACTTTTTGTGATCCTCAGTCTTTTTCGACTGTTTCAACCTCAGTAAGGTCTGAATACGCAACAAAGTGCAGCTAAATAACTGTATGCAGACACATTAACTTAATAAATCCTTGAAATCTGGAAAGCATGTAATGATCAATATAGCAACCACTTACTAATACCCAAAGGGTAAAAATTGTGTATAATGTTATTTTTCCAAAGCACCATCCTCTAACAGCAATCCCAGCCGATGGGGAGACCAAAATAACGTGTGCACGTAGCGTAGCGAATAACGTAAGGCTGTCTCTTGGACTATGGACTAGTTCAATATCTATCTATCTATTGGTAGTTGACTAATAAAAATTGTAAATTAAAAAAACCTATAACTGTCATTCTTTCTTCATCTGTTGTTCTATCGTTTCTGTTGTTAAATGTTTTGCAGCTGGACATACAGAATTGTTGATAATATATTACGGGCATAAAAATAATAGCCTGAAACACATTTCTAGTTTGAAAAGTGAAAATAGCCATACTCAAGTGTATTTACAAATGTGTACAGTACAGACTCTATTTCTTTACTATTTGGTTACAGGAAAACCACAATTCTTTTCAAATGACATATAGGCTTTCATATAGTTTGTATTTAATGTATATATAATCTTTTTTCACAATAAGAGATTGTCATTTCCAGCCTGCACAGCATATATTGACCAGTAAAATATGTTGTAATCCATTTGTAGTCGAAATTGCATTCCATTTCACATGGACAAGTAGACTGATATCGGATTTTACGCGGATCGGCAGAACGCCAAAGACTGGAGATGAGGTAAAATCTAGAACTGGAGCATAAAAGTGAGAGTATCTTAACAGCCTGAGTTTGCTCCTCTCAAAAGATCTGTGCCGCTTCCAATACATCGTAATGAATCACGCTTTTTGTATCTGGTAATCGTTCTTTGTCCTGATGCTTTGTGTTTCTGAAGTAGCTTGGCATTATTCTGAAAACTAGATCCAAACGTGGTTTCTGTAATCCTGAGTCCTTTGACATCCGTGAGCTGGACATCACCGCAAAAATAATTTTATTATGTTTTTTTTTTTTATCAAAAGTCGCTTGCTTCGAGTCAGTTCATCTCTGTAGGGATGTTAGACATTTTTGCTGGAAACCAGGACGCATAAAATTCAGTAGAAGTTTAGCCTCACAGTAAAATGACATGTTACTCTCTTTCTGACAGAGACATTCTTGGGGTTAGACGTAATGTTGTCTTCTAATGGCTGTTAATAGGATGTTTTATAAAAGCTTCAAGAGTGTTCAGGATTTCAGTTCCACCGTGATATTAATAACTGTGAAAGCAGCACACGACATTCTTCAAGCAGACACGTCACAATAATCATCCTGGACATTGAAGGGGTGAAACTAAAGAATACGTTGTTGTGTAACTATTTATTTGCATAAATCTCTTTTTTTTTGTTTTTTGCATTACCATGCCTGATACATCTGGCTTTGGTCGCTACTGTAATACTCTCTGATTTGGTATAAATGTTTTCTGACCGAGGCTCTACTTATAATATGCACATGCTTGATAATAAATCCCAAGAACTGGAGGTGATGAACAAATCCTTTCGGTCTTTGTCTCTATTCTTTTGTGCTGATTTCTTGACTTAGCTTGGTTATGCAAAATGATTTTAATGCCTGAATAAAATGAGTGACACTCACTTGATGCTACTTAATATTTTCTATTCCATGGCTTTGCTTGTAATTACTCTGACTTTATATATATATATATATAGTATATATATATATATATATATATATATATATATATATATATATATATTTATATATATTATACACTATATTATATATATATATATATATATATATATATATATATTTATATATATTATACATTATATTATATATATATATATATATATATATATATATATATATATATATTTATATATATTTATATATATATACATTATATTATATATATATATATATATATATATATATATATATATATATATATATACTGTATGTTAAAAATTGTTTACTGAAAGCCTTACTGAAAATAAGATACAGCGCTAATATTTTGTGAAAATATGATTTTTGAATCAAATTATGACATTGAAAGTATATTTTGTTGACAATTAAAATAAAAGGTGACATTTGGGATCAAGTCAAGGCTCTAGTGTTTCCGGTTCGCTTTAGTCAGCAGCTACCATTTGGCTCCAAGATAACAAGAACATCGTCAGAAAAGCATAAAGAAAGCATTCATTTCAGCATTGAGCCTGGTTGAGCAGGCAAATATTTTCAAGAGCAGATAAAGCTTCAGAGCCTGGTTACCACACATTTATAACCACGTGCATCATCCGCGATTTGAGCTGTGGTGAAAATGTCTTCTTTGCGCTCGACTCCTTCATATACTGATGGCATATTCCTGACAGCCAAGCGCATCACAGTTTCCAGCGAAACACTTGCACGCTGACGTATGCACAAACGGAACATAACAGTGCCGAAATAGCGAGCACAGATCTCGCATAAAAGGCAGTTGAATTGATTCTTCATCAGCAGCAGTCATTACATGCGAGACGCATTTGTTAAAAACACCGAAAGTGGGTTGATGATCTCTTCGCCGCACAGCAGCTTAGTTCGAGCAGAGAAAGGTTGCCGACGCAGCGAGAAGTGAAAGGCAAACAGCAGAGGACCGTTGCACGTTCACGCACTACAGCATGACGAGGTCACGATTGATTACAGGCATCCTTTATGCTCACAGTAGATGGACACACTGGGGCAAATTCCAGCCTTGAGCTTGGACAGAATACAAACAGGGCCCATTTGTTGAGGAACCAGATGTTGCCAGGACATTTTCCTCGTACAAACAGGACATCTTTTATTAGAGTTCTAAATTCTGTAAATTTTCGAACGCTCGCTCAAGTCTCTCAAGTTCAGCTGCAGTACTTGTCTTTCATTGCCGATGTTACTTTAAATTAGCGAAAAAAATCTATAATCGTTAGTTCATGCACATCATGATCAGTTAATAGCTTTGCACAGCTCATATTCTCAACTTTCCCCCATTTGTTTTGCTTTTTGATTTCTTGATGTTATCATTTTGCTAGATTTAGCTTTCGAATGTTTCATTTAGTTTATTTTGTTATTTGTTGTCTGTGCTTTGTTTATTTTTGCTTTTCACTGCTATTTGGTTGTTAAAACATTTTGTTTTGCTTTTGATTGTTTGTTTTGGGTCCATGTTCTTTCTTGTTTGCTCGCTTGTTGTAAGCTTGATTTGTTTTTCATGTTAGTTTCGTCTTTCATTATGGGCTCGAGGTTGCTTTTATTGCTGAGATATTTTGAGCAGTGACTATTCATCGTAGATTCATTATTTGTAGTAGCGTAGCGTGATTGAAACCGGCTTTAATGGCTCTACATGACCATAAAGTTGGCGCATTATTTGTCGATCCAATATTTGAGAAACATACACAATTTAAAAATATATATATCATTAATACTAGATAGTTACATTAGACGGTTGTCTTTGTTTGAAGGGTAAAATTACACAATCATTTGTTGCATGATTTTTCAAAGCTTCCTGCCGTTCGCATTATTGAGATTTTCAAACAATTTTCATGCCGAATGTTCAATATAAACATTTGTTGAAGCTGCTTATAAGCGAGTTATTGTCGATGCAAATGGCTTCGATTGCAGTAAATATCCGATTTATTGTAGCTATCTGACAGAGAAATGCCTGAAATCTGTAAATTTCAAACCAAGCTTGAGAAGAGTGTGAGATTGTTTCAGATGCCATTTTCTGTTTTCAGTACGATTATCGCGTAAATATTTACTCATTCATTCGTTCATCACAGAAGATAAACTGTTCCAATGAATATTCTCTCTCTCTTTCTTCGTACTTGCATCGTTAGTAGTATTGACTCAAAGAGAATGCATGAGACCACTCCTGCCAAATTAAAACCAGAGTCTTCCGTAGCAAGTGACAATACAGCTGAACACCTGGGGAAGCTTCACTCTGTGAGGCTCGGGCACACTAAACACTACCGAAAATGGGGCCTGTCATCTGCTCGCTCAGAGCCACTCTCGGACCTGAGTCTGGCAACTCACCGTGTCTTTATACCCTATCTGTCGTACTGCAGAAGACCGACTGAAAACAAGACGACTGTGCTCGCCGGATAACGTTGTTTATTTGCATGCAGTTTAGCACTTATTTCACTAAAAGAGATTATGTAATCAAATTGTAAACACACCACAAAAAATAAATGCCGATAGTCTCTTTCTTGTCAGTACAATTAAAATTATACTTATTCGAAAGGCCTGCAGATGCACTTTGTCTGCCTCTAAAAGTTGCAAAATAGCGGCTTTTTTATCAACCGAAAGGCATAGGTAAAAAGTTATAAAGATGAATATGTCTGTATATATATACATATTATATATATATAATATTTAATATATGGTTGTTTTCTTTTATATTTTAAATATAAAACTTTTTCGTACATATTCATAACAGATCGTCGATTCATAATAATAAATAATAAAACAAATAATAAAATGTCTAATGTGTTGCACAACACGCCATTATGACTAATAAAGTATATTCGCCCCAGACATATTGTTTCGTTTATTCATGCTCATTGTCCTCTCACTAGGCCCATTTGACATCATTTGCTCGACAAGTCGCTAGCAATAACAGCCTTATGCAGTAACAGTATCATTACACACATTCAAATTACCTTTGACGCGCCAGATACGCTGGACGCAGAGTAAAGCACGCATGCGCCGATATTACCGCATGCTGCGGCAGAAGTGCCTAGTCACCACCCACAGAGCCAAAGAAGGTTACGAGGGAACACACCAGTTCATTGTCAATGACAGCGAATAGCCCTTATTACCTAACCTGCTCGAATATAACGAAGATCAATTCGATCACTCGACAAAAATGTTTTGATTTTAATAGAGCCAGCAATAGACGAAGCTTTCAATCTCTTTCATATTCAGACGCTTTATAGCTTTCCTCCTTCTTCCTTATTTTCAACATAAGAAATACTGTCAAACACTGAGTTGTTGTCAGTGGGAGCAAATACGTGTTTGAGCAGCGGAGAAGGAAGTTAAATACAGCCGAAACATTAAGCGCTATTATCGTGTTACCTGAGCTTGGCTTGCTTCAGCAAATAATCGTTAAATTTCTTCTGAAAAGATCGTTTATTTCCAATAATAGGTATGTTTGGCGTTGATTTCTTACTAAAAGCCGTTCTGCCAAATATGTAAATTCCGTTGAAAACTGCTCATCATAACAAGATGCAGATGAGTTTTATTTATATCACAAAAGAAATTCTGGAGAAATTTAGCATTACACATTTAAGTCACTAACGATAATTCGCAGTGAATGGGTGTCACAGAGGAGAGTTCAAACAGTTACAACACATCGTAGTCATTCAGTCAATTTGCTCAACATGTTTTGTGAATGAAAAGTACAAATGAAACCATAACTACACACTGATGTTTCAGTGAACAAAATATTTTCTAGTTGCCTATAGAATTCTTCAGTTATATATATACTTTTTTACTGGCAGTATATATTATGGTTACGACATGTATTTATTTATAAATTGTACTTGAATTGTTTATTACGTTGTTTCACAAAGTTAATGATATGCTGGAGTTGTATGGATTATTTGGACTTACCCTGATGGCAATCATGCGATCTGCAGAGACAATGCTAAACCCAGCTGCTGCAGGAGAAACAACTAACCACACCTGATTACTGACATTTTCATTAATCCCAGCAACCATTTTTTACTGGCGCTTAGCCAACACGAGCATAGTATCAAAGCACACCATAGTATTAAATACACTTGATCCATATATTCGCTCAAATTGCTTAAAGGCCTTAACTTAGCATTATTCAACATTGGTGTAATCACGATTTCGCTTCGTAGTCAACATTGAGGCAACGCCAACTTGAAATTTCAAATAACCCGATATCCTTAGGCATTATTATCGCATCGTTACTGTCAGTGTGTCAGAGGCAGCCGTAGGCGTTTAGGGGTCACGATCCTTCGCATTCGCTCCAATTGCTGAGTGACAGCAGAAGAAAGAGAATTGACATCGCCTTCCCTTCAGCGTCGTTAGCTGGTCCCTATTTACATGAAAGCTTTAAAACTTCGTGTCATCTGCCGCTCATCTGTTGATCCCGGTGAGCAGTGCCTTCGGGTTCTTCTGCCTGGCTGAAGTGTTAGCCGGCTCTCGCCGCAGCGTCGCGCCAGTTCGGGCGGCCTTGACAGCACGGGCAACGCTTTAGGTCCGTAAGATTGCAGCAGCGCACGCCAGGGGTCGTAACAGGGGCCTAATAAAAATCAATAGCAGAGCCCGTAGTAGCGATGGTTCTATCGTAAGCTCTTTTCATATCACACCGTATCATCAAGTTATAACACATTCTCTATTTTACCCTGCAATGTAGAGATGTAGTTGTTGATGGTTTCGTATTTTATCACATAAATATGTCAATTTGCTAATATATATCAAGAACTATTTGAAGGTGCGCCTTTCGTATTTTCACTGATTACCAATTATTTCACAGGCTCACGATGTATGTCTGTGTTTCAAAATCGATTCTTCATGACCGGTTTTGTGGTTCAGAAAGTTGCATACATTTACTACAGCGTAATATACACGATATAATGAACACTGAATTCCTCAATGATAAATATAAATGTTACATTTTTTGGGGCTGATGCGATCCCAACACAAAAATTAGTTGCACAGTCAATTTTCAAAAATTGATTTTATACAAAAGGTTGTATGATTATTTGCCGAGATGCAAATTGCCGATTCGGAATTCGAGGATGGAAAGCTGTCCAACAGTTTTTAGCAATGCATATTGTTAATCAATTTTTCTTTATATATATATATATATATTTACAATAGAAAAGTTACAAAATATTTCATGCAACATGAATAATTTTTGAGCCATACATAACAGGCCTTCAAAGGTCTTGTTCAGGTCACATTTTGCTTTACTTAGCCTGACACAAAAATTGTATTTACCTGTTTAAATACTGCTTTATTGTTTTTCTTCATTTCCACAGTTAAAATTAAATTATTATTATTATTTTTTAACATTGTTTGACGTCATTTATTAATGTGATGGCAGTTGGGGTTTTCCATTATCTAACCTGAAGCCTTCAGTGTCACAAGATCTTTTAGAACTTGTAATATGTTGATTTTATGCTCAAGAAACATCTATTAATAGTTAAAAGTGCGCTAGCAGGGATGCATCATTTGAGACTAGGATTCTACCAAAGAAATTTATTTGAAGTTTATAAATTTAAATTTTCTTCAGCAATTCATCAAAGATCAATTTAATTAATTATTTTAATAAAGTATGTGTATTTATTCAGTTATCCTCATTAGGCACTCATTTTTTTGCATTCAGATTGACTCTGGGATTTATTAGCATAAAGCCTGAAAGTGGCTGAAGAGAAGCCTATCGCACCATTTGAAGCATCCAAATTATAGTTTGATCCTTCATGTTTCACGTTGTGAGTGAGGTTCGGCGGTGAGTTGCATCATCTCTTTGCTTGTTTTTCCTTCGCCTCGAAGCGAAAAGACGCTTACGACGATGAGTGCAGAGTTGCAATGTTGCTGCGCACACATGGAAGAGCTATGATGCACGATGCGCTTCGTTGACAACACAGTGTTTGCAGATATAATGCGCATTTTATTAGCTCAAATATAGCTTCAGTTTGATTGTGGTGGCATAGACAAAGAAAGAGATATACGTGCCATATGTAAGCTTGAAAATAGGGCTTGGTTAATATTTCACTATACCAGGTTAATACATTTTCTCATAAAGCTCGCACTATTCAGCATTCAAAACGAAATATTTCAGCTATATTCTTCCGTAGCGGTCATTTAGGAATATTCTAGGGTCAAAAAGAGCAATGATGGTTCAGTTAGATTTCTTCCTTAACATTGGTCGTACTGCTTCGAAGTGTATCACACACTAGACCTGGCCCCAGTTGCTGCTCAGTTCCCGGCGAATTGCAATCATTTCCGAAAGAATCACCTTTATCCAGTGCTCATACACCACGCATCATGAGCAGCGATGAAACTGCGAATTCTGAGTTGAATCGCTTGTTATCGTGAATAAGCTGACATGAGGTTAGGAATATTCATCTTCATCACAAAATTGAAATACGCCAGCTTATGCAACATTACAAAGAGCACCACAGTCGTGCTCAACCAGACTCAGCAAGTGGTTATAAGAGGCACACCAAGAGAGTTACAGTTATTTCGAAGATTTAACCATAAAGCCTTAATCCTTCAGGCGCTGCGATGGATGCGAAGCAAATGACAAATCGTTGTTAAAAACAATCTCTGTTTTATCGCAGCAGCATTGCAGCTGTAAGATGCAGCAGAAAAGAGACATGAAAACAGCAGTATTTATTCAAAATTGTAATGTTTCGTCAAATTATCTCATGAATTGTTTTCGTCGCTCTTTGCTGTAATTATTCTCGTTGCATGTTTCAATTCGGCACCTGAGCAGATTTTCCTTTATTTTCGATGTTGCTTTATCTGAGCAACTGGCTTTCTGAATGCCAGTGACACTTAGAATTAAAATACGATTTGTGAGCTTTCGTCGCCGTGCAATCATCTTCTGTTCACATTATAATCAATGATATTTGCGCCGAAACAGCCGTTCTGTCTTTGCCAAAGTTGAAAGCCAAGAGCTTTATACTGAGGGAAAGGTTGAAAGAAGAAACGCACAGAGAAGGCAAAGAGGCCAGCACTATTTAGCTCATGAAGGACGGAAGAGAAATGTTTTTACAGCCAGCCTTCCGCCGCCGCGCCAATTGATTCGTAGCCGTCAAGCCGGTCACTGCGTCATCCACAAAAAGCTTCATATCACCAATGGCTCCATTCAGCAGGAAATGCCATGCCAGTTGCCGCCTTCGCCTCGAGACGGATGACGCACTTCTTCAAGTCACTCACGCCAATATTAGGCAGTTATTCAAAGCTATAGCAAGAGAAAGATGAGAGGAATATCGCCGTCCATCGCGAGCAATTTTCTCTGCGTATTGTTCTCGCCTCGGAAAGGGAGCCAGGTGAAAAGTTCCAGGTTGCAAAGCATAGATGATGCAGAGGTAAATGCAGATGAGTAAGTCAGTGTACACCAAGTCAGTGTGTGTGTGTGTATATATATACATACATACAGTTACAAGGCATACATACTACATATACATTGCTGGCTGTTGCCACACACACACTCTCAGGCCTGTTTCTCATATTATGGAATCTTAATAGCAAAATAAATTACTAATAACATTCTGTGAAATATGCCATATATAATTTTATACAAATTGTGTGTTTCATTTTTTGAAAAATCAAAACCACTCAAGCCTAGTATTGGTATTAGCCGAATACAAGTTCTCAATCGTGCACATAATGGCTTAACACTTATCTAACCAGACTGCAGTCGCTTGTTATTTGGCCGAAAGCCGAGCCAACAGATCAGCTTCGTCTCACCAGCAGCAGCAGCCCCGTCTCTCTCGAGGAAAGGGGACTGTGCTGTTGGGGAGAAAGGACATTACGCAGAGGGAGCCCAACGAGCTGGGAACCTCCCACCCTGCCTGCTGCTCGCCGGGACGACAGCGTGAGTGAGAGGTCTGTAACATCGCCGGGCGGCTCCACAGCACCTCCTCACTCAATCAATCAGCCACTCCACAGTTCGCTCATCCTCTTCCATACCAGCCTTCATGTCCCTCTTTTCATCTCTTTCATATTCCTCCTCCTTCATTTATCATGCCGGGTGGTGACAAAGCGTGGTTTTCACTGCGCCATTGTCGTCACACCTGCAAAGGTCACCGGTCATCACCACGCGCCTCGCTCTCGTCGCTCAGTAAAACGCGGCTGGCACTTCCAGCCGCCGTCACCGACACAGCGTCGGTCGCATTAAAAATCTTCTACAAATAGATGGCAAACAGAGTCGGGTGAAAGCCCAGTCGAAAGCGACGGGCGACGCCCGCCCGAAAGACGTTACGTGTAATAAATATGCCAGACTACGTGCTCTCGAGCGTGAAGAGATAAGAAAACACACTTAGAGCGAAGAAAAGCAGAGAATGGCGTGCCCATGAGTGTCAGATATTGGCACTCGCTCAACGGTGCCTTGTAACACTATCTTCACCTCATACCCAGGTTTTTTACATGCTCAAAGGTGAGAACTCACTGCCAGGCGCAGGTTGCCTTCACTGCGAGATGATAATCTTTATACCATAAGAAGAGAATTGCTGCAGCGTTAAGGAGTAGTGGGCAAGATGCCATAATGTCTGCTTTACATTGTTTGAGATAATGCATATTATTCGACTCAATATGACTCCATCTTCAGAGCCATATTAATTCAAGAAAATAAATATTCTTCTGGTTTTTCAAATGCCTTATTACCAGTTACCTACAGCATTTTTTTGCTTCAATACATCGCTTTTTTCTTTGCTTGTTTGCATAGTATAGCTTGCATACAATTACCAGATTTACAGCCCATTTAAACTCCGTTCTATTGTGACTTCTACCGTAAAGTAACAGATTCAAGAAAAACAAAGAATACATATATATTTTATTCTTTTCTTTATTATTAATGGATATATATGTATGTCCATTAATATATATATATATATATATATACATGAGTATATACATATATACATACATATATATATATATATATATATATATATAAATGTCCATTAATAATAAAATAACTATTTTATTTTGTTAGTAGTACCCAGCCTGATATGCACAGTTGTGTTCCTGAGCAAGAGAAAACAGAGTCGATTTCTCAATCAAATCACTTGTTCCGTGTTAAATCATGGGTCTCACTCTGCACTTCCAGCTTGCATTGCCGCGTACCTCAGTGTGAGGGGATCCGTGAGATGCGCCAGTTTCAAACGATGTAAGCCATCCTTCTGATTATTATTCAATTGCATCCAATAATGAACAAGATGCTTGAGACGAGCAGCATGCTGTTTTGGATGGAGAATATTGAGGAGGAAAGAGCAGATGAAAGCTGTGTCTGTAATCGTGAATGAACTGAAATCAGAGAGTTTTATTAGCCCAGTCATTGAGACTCATTAAAGGCCTTAGCAGTAATATTATAATGCAACTCTTATGAGAACAATGGCAGGTGCCATTCCTTTCAAGAAAACACAATTGTGTCACTTTATATCAGCTGCTCTTTTATACACGATTAACAGAATAATGGAGATCTCTTGCTTAAATATCTGCTTTCTCAATCTTCTTACTAGTAAAATATGTTAGTATAGATAGCCACAGTTTAAGTTGATCCTATTATATATATATATATATATATATATATATATATATATATATATATATATATATATATATATATATATATATATATATATATATATATATACATATATATGTTAATGATCAACATTAAAACTGTGAAACATCTGCTTCAAAAAAGACAAACTTGAAATGCTGGCATGTTTTACTGAAGTAAGAGGTTTGAGAAGCAAGATATTTGGCTAAAAGATCTCCATTCGCTCCTCTATTTAATCTGTGTATATAAAAAAACAACTGATATACTAAAGTGACCTAATTTGTGATTTTCTTTTCCAAAGGAATGGTAACCTTAGATGTATTACTTGTCTCATAAGAGTTGCACATTACATAAAAGCATTTAAAAGAACTTGTGGTCCCAAAACAATAAGCCAAGACAATAAGCTCTGATTTCAGTTCATTTCTCCTGCAGTTGCAGACACTGGCCTGCCTATGAACTTTCTCCCAATATTCTCCATCAAAACAGCAGGCAGGAAATGGATCCTACTGCCCCAGTGTAACTCTGCCATGCTTCAGCTGTTGGATTGGTTGTGCTGGATGTGTGCTCTGCAGGAAAAAGTCAAGAAGAGTTAAACACATGCGCTTGGGAGCTGAAAGCGCATCCCTCTTACCGGATCCTCCACCCACTAGAGTACATGAGCAGTACAGAATAGAAGAGTAAGTGGAGTTGCATGATTTAGCCTGGAGCAAGGAGGATTTGGCTGGAAAGTCAGAGCATCTGTGTTTTCTCTTGTCTCCAGAATCGCTTCTGAAACAGCTGCATATCAGCAAGAATTACTACTAAACTACAATGGGAAAATAAAGATTTAATTTTATTATTAAATGACATTTATATATATATATATATATATATATATATATATATATATATATATATATATATATACATATATATATATATATATATATTGAATGGGACATACATATATATCCATTAATAATAAAAGAAAAAGAATAAATATACATATATATTCTTGTTTTTTCTTGAAATGTACTACTTGCAATTTAGAGTCCACAGATACAGAACAGGTTTAGGAAGGTTTTAACAAATCTAATTAATTGTATACAACATACTATAAACCACACTAAAAGAAAAAGGTTAGAAAAGTGTAATTGCAAAAACAAAAATCTCTGTAAATTAACTGGTATAAAATCATTTAAAACCCGAATATTTATTTTCTTGAATTAATGTAATATAATAAAGGAGTTGGAGTCATATTGAGCTCTAATAATATGCATTATCCTCAAAACAGTATAAAACTGAACATTATATCCATCTTGCCTTTCTCATAGCACTGCAGCAATTATATACTTATCGCTATAGTTATCATCCTTGGTGGAACGGCCCTGCGCCCCCGAAAGCGAGGATTTCTCTCACCTGAGCACGGAAAGTAAAACCTGGAGCGAGCAGAGTGGAGTATTTACAAAACCGTTTGAGGAGAGTGCCAATATCTGCCGCCCAGTCCACCTACAGACACACCGCCCCGCTTTTTTCTTCACTCTAAGTGTGTTTTCTTACCCTCACAGCTCAGGAGCACATGGGTCTGGGTCCTGTTGTGATTACACATGCTTTATCTTCCAGGCAGGCTGACTCCGGCCCGCTACATCACTGACCAAGCCACCTGAGCTCTGTTTGCCCAGCACTCTATGAGATTTCTATACGTACAGCGGTCGGATGTCAGTGATTTAGTGCGCAAGAGCAGGAGGCTGAGCAGTATTAAGTGCTTACTACAGACGGTGAGGACGGGGCACGTTGAGAGCCAGGATTCGGTGTTCGTGACCCATTTTCGTGACGATAATGGAGTGAAGATACCTTTGTCTCACCCCGACTAAAATGGAAAAAGAGAGGATATAGAGGATGGAAAGTGAGACGGTATGAGAATGAGGTTATGGAAGGAGGAGGAGGATGGAAGCGAATCAATGTGGTTGATTGATTAGATGAGAGAGGTGTAATCGAGCCCCTTCGCTACTGGATGTTTAGACCTCTCTCCTCCTGCATCGATCCCTGGGCTGCCTGAACAAGATAGGAGGTCTTAGCTCATTGGGCTCCTCTACCTGTGTAATCATCTCCCAACAGCAGTCCCACTCCTCAGAGGAAACCTAGAAGACCGGGCTGTGTTCTGGTGAACAGAGCTGATCTGTTGAGAATAAGATAAGCTCAGGCTTAGCCCAGAATAAAACGCATACAGTGCCTTGTCGGGATTGGGATAAGAGTGTTAAGCCATTATGTGCAGTTGAGGACTGTATCTGTATGCAAGTACTACAGGCTTGGAATTTCATGTGGTTTTGTTTTCAAAACAAGAACGCAATTTGTGATGGAACATATGTGGCGTATTTCACAGGGGTATTTATTTTAGTGAATTTTTATTTTTTTTGCTTTATTAAGATTCCATAATATATATAGAAACAGGCCTGAGAGTGTGTGTGTGTGTGAAGGCAGTTATATATATATATATATATATATATATATATATATATATATATATATATATATATACACACACACACACACTGGAGCACTGAGCACATACACTGAGCTTGGATTGCTCATACAATCACATCTGCATTTACATTCTAGCATCATCTATGCTTCTGGCTTCAGACTTCACCTGGCCTTACTCCAGGGGAGCAGGAACTAATTCCTACAGAGAAGACAAGCCTGTGATGGACAGCCCACCGAGTTTCATCTCATCTTTCTCTTATATAACTGAGGAATGAGCTGCCTAATGTGGGCGCTGGGTGCCGGCGTAGAGAGAGTGGCTTTGGGGATTAAATTCATCCCTGCCTCCAGGGGACGCAGGTGCGACGGTAGCCAGCGCACGCGCTCCTGCTGATGCGTGTGGAGTCGTGGTAAGAGCTTTGGTAAGTGGGACGAGCATTCGCTGACAGTCACTGGGGATTAGTTCCCACGCATACGGTGTACAAAGAGAGCTGGCTGTAAAACACATTTCTTCCCGCCTTCAGTGGGGCTGGCGGGTCTTCTTAATCTGACTGCCTTCCTCTACTAAGTGCGCTTCAACTCTTTCTCCAACCTTCCAAGAGTATCACAGAAGTCTTGCAAAAACTCCAGCGCTTTGCATTAAAGACAAGTTGCTTTTAGCAGCGCAATATCGTGCAGTTTTTCATGCTAAAATGTGAAAAGTGATTCATTATGCAAGAGTACAAATCATTGTTTTTAGATTCTATGTCACTGGCATTCAGAAAGCTAGTTTAATAGCTAAAACAGCATCCGACAAAGAGAAAATCTCTACTCAGGTTGCCAGATTGAAACATGCAACAGGAACAGGTACACTCATACACATAACCTGACACTGTAAGCTCATGAGATAATTTATTTAAACATTACACTTTGAATAAATACTCTGCTGTTTCTATTTCGCTGGTCTCTAACTTCTTTTCTAAGCTGCATCTGTAACCTTGTAATGTCTTACATACAAGATATTGTTTTTAGCAATTTGTCATTTTAAGTCAGATACATCACTAGCATAACAAAAAGTTAAAATATAGTTAAATCTTTCAAAAATAGCTTCTCTAACTCTCTTGGAATTGTATTTTAAACTCCCAATTTACTGAAACTTAGTTAGGACTTCATTTGTCTGAATTATGCTTCTAATATTGCCATAAAAGCTGGCGATTTCAGTTTTAATGAGAGATGAGCTTCAACCTCATAATGGCTTCAGACACATTAGCAACAGTTCAACTCAAATTCCTTTAGTTTCATCACTTACTCATGATGCATGGTTAGTTTAAGAGAACACTGGATATTAAAGGTGGTCTCTTTTCAGAGTGATTACGCAAAAGATCTCCTGAGATGCCAGAGCACAACCTAAATTCAGGTCTAGTGTAAATACACTTCAAACGAGAGAGGTGCATAAGTGTTCACTAGGGAGGATCTAACAGAAGTACCACTGCATATCACATTTCCGGATATTGTCTTCAGTATTCGCTGGATTGCTTTCACTCACAGGAAGAATATAAGCTGAAATGACCGTTTTGAGATGCTGAATGGTGCAGACTTTATAGGAAAATGGTAATAGCAGTAATTCTGAAAGGTATAGAATAATGAAGATACACTAAGCCTATTTTTCAAGCTACATATGGCACATTATGTATCTCTTTCTTTGTCTATGCCACTCCTGGTCAAGGCTGAACTGGCTATTTTGAGCTAATAAAATGCACATTGCATATCTCGCAAACATATGTTATGCCAACCCAAGGGAAGCATCTAACAGAAGTGTACTGGCTACATTGTCTTCCATGATATTGCCTTTAGCACTCTAGCAACTCTGCACTCATCATCATCGCCTAGATCTCACTTCAGGGGAGGACGGAGGAAAATAAGCCAAAGTGGTCTAGCCTACACGGGTCTCCTAGGGTTTGTTTTCTCTCAGCCCAGCATGCAACACTCTAAAAATATGTGCTGGTAGAGAAGCATGAAGGATAAAACTATAATTTGAGATGCTAAATGGTGCAGTAAGATTCTCTCCAATTACTCAAACTTTTCACCCTATGCCCACACAAACTCTTAAGGTTAAACTGTCACTTGTCATCCAAATAAAGAGAAGTCAATCTGAGATGCAAAAATGGAGTGCCCAAAAAGGTAGGGATTAGCTTTGAATAAATATACATACTTCTTATTAAAAATAATTAATTAAATCTTGATCTTAGTGAAAGGTTACACTGAAGAAATTTAAATTTATAAACTTCAACAAATTTGTTCTTTAAACAGAATCCTGAGAAGTCCTCAAAAATGATCATGTTCTCACAAACATTTTAAGCACTTTTAACTGATAATAAAATGCTTTGAGCACCAAATCAGTATATTACTAGGATTCTAAAGATCTTAAGACACTGAAGACTGAGTTAAGATGTGGAAAATTTTAGCTTTGCCATCACATTAATAAATGACGAAATAAATATTAAAAATAATAATAATAATTTTAATTTTAATCAGAAATTCTAAGGAAACAATAAAATAATTATTTTAAACAAAGATTAATACAATTTTTGTATCAAATTAAATTAAAATAAAATGTGACTCTGGGACACTAGTTGGTATATTTATATGTATGGCTCAAAATTATTCATGTTGCATGAAGATATTTTGTAACTTCCTATTGTAAATATATATATATATATATAAAAAAATCTGATTAGTAATATGCATTGCTAAGAACTTCATTTGACAACTTTCCATCCTCAGATTCCAGATCTTCAAACGGTTGCATCTCAGCCAACATTGTCCAATCTCATTAGTCCTTTGTATAAATCCCAATTTTGGAAAATTGACCTATCGACTGGTTTTGTGTTCAGATCGTAGAAATAATTTAAAAATGTAACATTTTTATATTTATCATTTAGGGATTCAGTGTTTCATTATATACGTGTATATTATACATATATAAATGTATATGCAACCTGGACCATTAAACTAGCCATGAAGGCTGCTTTTGAAACCTAGATTTATACATCATCTGAAATATAAGAAATAAGCCTTACATTGATTATTTGTTAATCAATTAGAAAATCTGAAAACACCTTCAAATTAAGTTCTGATATATTATGGAATTGATATTTATGTGTGATAAAATGCAGAAACCAATTAAATAATCTACATTCTACAAATTTACCAAATTAAAATAGGAATGTGTGCCTTGATGATTGCAATTTAGTGATATGAAAAGAGCCTGATACACTACAGACCATCACTACTACACAGATACATATTGATTTTGAACTAAAATGGCCCCTGTTCACCTGACACAAGCGTATACCTGCCTGTCTGCACAGTTTCAAAACGCTTGCCAATATGTCAGAGCCTCTTAAGATAAAGCGATTCTCTCTGCAGCAGGCCAGCGAGCTGTCCAACTCAGCCAAAGACAGAAGAAACCAAAGGCAGCACCAATACTTCACCAGATCAACAGATGAGTCAACAGATGACAGTGGGGTTTTGAAAAGCTCATGTAAATAGGGACCCAGGAGCGTCCAGAGCTTTAGTTTGGCCTCACAGCGACGCTGAAGGGAAGGCTGATGTCAGTTCCTTTCTTCCGCTGTCACTCCAGCAGATTGGAGCAGATACAAGAGGATCGTGGACCCCTCTGCACCCCCTTACATACAAACACCCTGACTCATTTTGGCAATGGCTGATTGCGAGCAGTTCCTCTCACCTGATGTCAGGGTTGGCACAGTTTCAAGGTGACGGCTGTCTCTGTGATCAATCTACATCGCAACCAGACTACACAATTCATGCGAACGCGCCATCGCATACCCAGTTAAAACACAAACTAGTCTTTAACAAATATATGCAGATCAAGTACATGCAATATCTTGCAGGCTTGTTAAACGGCTTTGTCGTTCTGGGCGAATGAATTATATTTTTAAAATATATTAAAGGAATAGTTCCTGAGAGCGTTAATGAAAACCACTTAGACCAATCCAAGATGTAGATGAATTTGTTTCTCTGTCGGAACAGATTTGGAGAATTTTAGCATTACGTCACTCTCTCACCAGTAGATGCTTTAGGGAGGTGCATGGGTGCTATCAGAATGAGTCCAAATAATCCATACAACTCCAGCATATCATTTAACTTGTGAAGCAAACGAAAACCAATTCAAAATTTTAATTTGCTTACAGATAAAATACATGTCCTTAAGCTATAATAGTTGCTTGCCCAGTAAAAAAATATATATATGCTGAAGGATTCTATAAGAACAGCTAGAGGAAATATTTTGTCTACTGAGGCAGTATTGGTTGTGATTATGACTTGCATTTTACACACTTTTCATTCTAGGAAACATCGTTGGGCTGGAATTGTTTGATTAATTTCTGATGTGTTTAGTGGTGCTGTTTGGACTCTACCTGACGTGCACCCATTCACTGCAGATTGTCCGTTGGTGAGCAAATGATATAATGTTAAATTTCTCCAAATTTGCTGTGATAAATAAAACTCATCTGCATCTTGGATTGCCTGACAGTGAGCAAGTTTTTCAGCAAATTTACATATTTGGCAGAATTTTCTTTTAAACAAAGAAACACTCAAACTCTTGATCCATATCAGAGAGTTGGTGATAAGTCGTCTTTTCTAGAAGAGAAATTTAGCAGTTGTTTGTGTGCCAAGCAAAGCCAAATCTCAGAGTGAAAGACATTAATGACTGCTTGTTTATCTTTCAACTTTCTTGTTTAACTTCCTTCCACTTTGCTCCAGCCACATATTTTGCTCCCCGCTGGTTTGGCAGGCTTCAGATGTTTGACACCATTTCTTATGTTCGGAGGAAATAAAGAATCCAAAAAGTTAGCTGGTGGGGGAAACACATAAACGCCTGGAGGAGTGAGTAGAAAGTTAAAGTCGGTTTCTATTGCTGGCTCTATTAAATCCGCATTTTGTCAGGAGGATTGAAGATTGGTCTTCGCTATGAGCCATCAAAGAAACTAGGTTAGGTATGTGGGGCTCAAACTCTAAAATTTTATTCACTGTAATGTGCCCAATGAACTGAGTCACTCTATTCCCTCATGGCAGCTCATAACTCTGTGGTGAATCTGACTAAACACTTCTGCCACTTTAGCATGCAGTATGTCAACACCAAACGCATGCATCTTATTTGCATGGCACCTGCAGTCCACGATAGCAAGCGCAGTGTAAAAAAAGGGCTCAATTTTGAATACATTGTGCCATTATTATTCACTATTACTGTTCACATAAGGCTGGTGGTACATCTTGGCAGCATCAAATTAAAAATGACAAGCCAAATTAGAAACCTAGTGAGAGGATAATGGATAAACTATAGATAAAACAAACAATATTGTAGCTCATCACTGGGCGTTATACTTATTAGTCCATACGAAAGCATGTTGTTACCAGACATTACAAGTAGTTTTTTATTATTTATTTTATTATTTTATTATTTATTATTATGGATGCGAAAGCGACCTGTTATGAAGAGATTCTCTTTGCAAAGGACATATATACTAAAATATGTAGCCATATATTAGAAATATTATATATATATAATATATATATATACACAAGACATCATAAATACTGTATGCTTTTTATAACTTTTACCTATGCAGCTCAGTTTGATAAAAAAAAAAACACTATTTTGCAACTTTTAGAGGTACAGATAAAGTGTACATCTGCAGGTACTTCTTTAAGATAAAGGTATAATTTTTCGACTATTACTGACAAGAAAAGGGCTATCAGCATTTATTTTGTGGGTGGAGCTTATACAATTACCTGATTTGCATAATCTCTTTAGTGAATCAGGTGTTAAAACAACGTGATGCAAATAAACAACGTTTATCAGCAGTACAATTGCGTATTTTCAGTCAGTCTTCTGCAGTACGACTTGGATAAGGATTATAAGACCGGTATTTGCTAGACTCAGGTTCGGGAGTGCTATTCTACAGGCGAACTAGCAGATGAGCAGATTTATTTTCAGTCGTGGTTTGGGCAAGGGTGCCGAGAATGACCTCCCCTAGAGATCAAAGCTCTCAGGTCTAGCTGTGTCACCACAGGCCCGGGGCAGAACTCTGATTTTAATACTACAGCCCTGGTGGCTAGAATTAGTCTCATGTACTTTTGGAGGTGTCTCTCTGCGCGTAAAATTGATGTTTGAAGAAAGAAAGGGAAATATTCATTGGAACAGTTTATCTTCTGTGATGGATTAGATAGGATGAGAGAGTAAAGATTACACCGTGGTCATTACGTAAGGGAAGCTAAGAAATATCCATCCTGAAACAATCTCACACTCTTCTCAAGCTTGGCAGGTTTTACTGGGTTTCAAATGAAGGCATTTTTTCCTCTGTCAAGATGAAAATTGCAATAAAAATCCGGATATTTCTAATTTAATCAAACCATTTCAACAATTACAGAAAACAATAACTCAACGCTTTCCAACAAATGTTTATATTGGAACAATTCGCTTAAGTTTGTTTAAAAAGAAATCTTCAATCAGCACAGACAGTATTGGGGAAGCTTTGAAAAAATCATGCAACAAAGTAGTTAGTAGCAATTTTTACCCTTCAAACAAAGACAACAAATCTAATTGCAGCTATCTGAGTGTGTGATATATATATTTTTAAATTATTGTATGTTTCAAATATTTGGATTTCACAAATGTGCATAACTTTTATAGTTAATTAATAGAGCCATTAAAATTACAGTTTCAACTACATACATACAAATAGTGAATCTACATTAAGAGAATGGCTACTGTAAAATATCTCACAATAAAGCAAATCCTCAGGTTATAAATAATAAAAGAAAAGACAAACAAACATGAAAAAACAAATCGAAACACAACCAAAGCGCAAAAAAATAAGAAAACATGGACCCAAAAACAAACAATCAAAAGAAACAAAATGTTTTAACAACCAAATAATAATTAAAAAAAAAAATCTAACCAAAAATAAAACAAAACAAGACTCAGACCAAATAACAAAATAAACTAAATAAAAACATTCAAAACAAATCTAAACAAAAAAACAGAAACTAACATCAAAGAAATCAAAAGCAAAACAAACAAACTGGGGAGACAGGAATGCTAATGAAACATACTTAAGCTTAGTAAACTGGATCATGATACATGAGATATGATTATGGATTTTTTCCCTTTTCAGTTTAAACAGCATCAGCAATGAATGAACTGAATACTGCAGCTGAAACGGGCAGACGAGCGTTTCAGGAATTTTACAGAACTGGCCAAGTTAGAACCCATAATAAAAGATGTCCTTGTTTGGCCACGGAGATGTTCACCAACAACATCTGAGGTTCCTCAAATGAGCGTTTATATTTGTATTCACAATCAGAAGCTCAAAGATCGATTTACTTTGGGGAATATTGTCCATCTCACGAAGGAGCATAAAGGATGCTCTGTGATCAATCCAGTGATACTCATCATGTAACATGAGTGCACCCAGCCTGAACAGACATGCAACGGTCCCGCTACTTTTATTTTTGCCTTCGCTTCTCGTGATGGTGTACGTCGCTTCTCTGCTCAAACGAGACGCCGCTGCTTTGGTTGTTGGCTGGCATGCCGTGACAGAAAGGGATCACTAACCCTTTCCCAGTGATTTTGTCGCAGTACGGTCTCTAATGGTGTGTGAATGCTGCCGTGAGGAATCAATTCAACCGCTTTGTGCGCAGATCTGTCCCGCTGGGTGTCAAAAATAACAATATTTCAGCACTGTTATGTTCCGCTTATTCACGCCAGTCAGCGCCGTATAGGGACAGAACATTCCCATAGAGCTGTGATGCTGCTTAACCACTGATGTCAAAACGGAATATGCTTAACAATATGAAGGAGTCCAGACGCAGCAGCTGGCATCATGCATTTTTTCACCCTGACTCAAATCACGGATGATTCACGGGACGAAATGTGTGAACCAGGCTCTGAGCTCATCTAAATCTACTAAAATGACTGCCTGTAAACCCAGAGCTCAGTGCCTGCTGTTTTGATGAATGAATGCTCTTATGCTTTCTCTGATGTGGCATAACAAGCTGTGTTTTTCTTGTTATCTTAGAATAAATGGTGAAGCATTAAACTAAAACGGACTAGAGGCCTCATTTATAAAAGACCTTGACTCAAACGGTCCCAAATCTATATCCTGCTTTTTATTTTAGTATCCAAATAAAATATACTCACTATCATAATTTGATTCAAAATCATATTTTCACAAAAAATGTACTTGATGCATAAATATCTTATTTTTCAGTAGGCTTTTCTAGTAAGCAGATTTAATATACAGTATATATATATATATATATATATATATATATATATATATATATATATAATATAATGTATAATATATATAAATATATATAATATATATATATATATATATATATATATATATATATATATATTATAAATGTATAATATATATAAATATATATATATATATATATATATATATATATATATAATGTATATTATATAATATATATATATATATATATATATATATATATATATATATATAGTATATATATATATATATATATATAAAAATTCAAAATTAATTACAAACAAAACCATCTTTGAATATTAATCAGAACGAAATGGTAATACCTATTTATTCAGGCATTAAAATCATTTACAACTTAAAACTCACTAAAAAACTGTGCACAAAAGAATAGAGACAATAAAGACTGAAAAGTTTTGTTCATCACCTCAGTTCTTGGATTTAGCATCAAGTATGTGCATATTATAAATGAGGCCTGTCAGAAAACATTTGTTTCCTATAAATCAGAGCATTACAGTAAAGCAGCCAAGCCAGATGTATGGTATGGTAATGCAAAAACAAAAAAAAAAGAAATTTGTGTAAATAATCGTTACACAACAATATTCTTTAGTTTCACCCTTCAACTGTCCAGGATGATTATTGTGACGTGTCTACTTGAAAAGAATGTCGTGTGCTGCTTTCTGATTAATATGCGGTGAACTGAAATCCTGAACACTCTTGGGCTTTTATAAAACATCTGTTAACAGCCATTGAAGACAACATTTACGCCTAACCCCAAGAATGTCTCTGTTTAAAGAAGTAACATGTCATTTACTGTGAGGTTAAATCTACTGAATTTGTACGCCCTGGTTTCATAAAAATGTCTAAACATCCCTACAAGTGATGAACTGACTCATGCTTACTTTTGATAAAAAAAAAAAAACATAATAAAATTATTTTTGCAGTGATGTTACATATGTCAAAGGATTCCAGGATTACAGAAAACCCGCTTTGATACAGTTTTCAGAATAATACTAGAAAGCTACTTCAGAAACACAAAGCATCGTGGACAAAGAACAGTGCAGATACAAAAGCGTGATTCATTCGACATGTGTGGAGCGGGCATAGATCTTTGAGGAATAAACTCAGGCTGTTAAGATATATCACTTTGTGTCAGTTCTAGTTTCACTCATCTCAGTCTTTAGCGCTCTGCCGATCACGAAAGTCCGACATCAGTCTCGCCTGGCCCATGAAATGGAATGCACTTTGATTACAAATGGATTACAACATATTTTATGGTCATTATATGCTGTGGGCTGAAATGATATATTTATTATGAAAAAGATTATATATATTAAATGCAAACTATGAAAGTTTCATGTCATTTGAAAGAATTGGGTGGTTTTCCTGTGAAATAGTGAGAAATGAAGTCTGTACTGTGTACATTCTGTAAATACACTTGATAATGACTATTTTCACTTTCAAACTAGAAATGTGTTTCTGAGTATTATTTTAACGCAATACATGGTCAACACCCTGTATGTCCAGCCGCAAAACATTTTAACAACAGAACGATAGGAACAATAGACAGAATGATAGTTATGGTTTTTTTTAATTTACACTTTATTAGTCAACTACCAATAGATAGATAGATATTGGAACTAGTCCATGGTCAAGACAGCTTCACGTTATTACGCCACGTGACTTTACGTTATTTTGGCCTCCCATCGGCTGGGATTGCTGTTAGAGGATGGTGCTTGAGAAAAATAACATTATACACAATTTTTGCACTTTATTATTAGGGGTAAGTGGTTGCTTATATTGATCGTATATGCTTTCAGATTTCAGTTATTAAAGTTAATGTGTTCAGATACAGTTAGGCCCTCGCCGTACTTTGTTGCATGTTCAGATCTTACTGAGGTACAAACAGCTTAAAAGAACTGGGGATCACAAAAGTAGATTTAAAGATTAATAGTTCACATCAAATAAAAAAAAGCAACTTTATTTTCCCCTTGAAGAAAATACTAAGGGCCTAGGATATACATTGCGTAATCGACATTGCATCATTTAGAGCTCTAAAATTAATCAATCTTTATCATTTGATATGTAGTACACTTTGGATACACAGCATCTTGCATATGTTCTACAGTATATAGGGAAACATTGTGGAACTGAATTGTTTATATAGTCGCCCAAATACAATCTGCAAAAAATAAAGATAGAAGACATAAAGGTATGCAGGTTTCTATAGAGTTTCTTCAGTAATGTATTGTGTACTATAACAAAAAAATAAAATACTGTCCTGAATTGAAGAGAGTAAATTGAACATTTTGCAACATCTCTTATGGATACTATACAGGTCTTCAAATAACAAAAAAAGATTATTTGGGATAAATTATTTTGTAACACTGAACATTATGTGCACGTAAATGTATACTATATATGTTTCTTTCCTCTGCATGTTTTTTCTTTCACTGTGCCACATTCAAAGGACGGCACCATTATAATCTAATTACCTGGGAAAATCAAATCACCTCCTGGTAACAACCCATTAAGGAAAATATTTCAAAGGCTCTACAAGGGCAATGACCCAGACTCTTGTAAACAGCTTGATTTAATTGACATTCATTTGAAATCCTGTGTCAAAGACGAAGACAGCTCTTCCACATAAACAGATCATTTTCAGCAACAGCGAAGCAGCCACTATTTAATATCGCCTCTATGACATCACAGAGGGCAACACACACTTCAACAACACTATAGCCAAGTGACATCTACGCTTACTCATATTTGCCTTTGGAATTGATTTTACGCCTTTTCCGACAAAGTTTGCTTTCAACTACTTTTAGCAATTTATTGAAAATTGCAAATATTACAGCAGGGATAAATAATGCACAAGATAACACAACATAAACACTGCCAACGTGATTTTACATAATCAACTATGTAAGACAATCCTCTACTGTCCAGTGTTATTTTAGTCTTATTTTTATACTTTTCAATATTTTCAATTAGCTTTTACATATATCATACAGATTTTAATATTTTTTTATTATTTATTTAAATATCACAGTAGGTTTTTGTCTAGTTTATTACTTTGGTTTGTTTTTTGTCAACGCTTATTTATTTCGGTTTATATTAGGCTCTTAGTACTTCAAATATCTTTAATGTTAACATTCATATTATTAATATTTCATCATTTTATGTCGATTTCTTTTCAATTACAGAGAATTGGGACTGTAGAATCTGCTGAGGAGGTTTTATCACATTCAAAGCTTATTTGATGTTTTTCTTTCCTACACATGAAAACTACTTCATTTCACCATCATCTAAAAACACTGAATGCAGAAACCTGACAGCCAGAGATTTTCTGCAGAGATACCAAACCTATAACCAGAATGTATCAGCGATCAAATACTTTGATCTATGAAATATAGAAAGTATATATATCTTGAGGTCAAGGAAATAGGAATTTCAACAAAACAAAAAGATTCTGACAATCGGAAGGTTAGCACTTAATGGATTGAAGAGATACTACTGTTCACAAACAGTTTGAGGTAGTCACTATAAGTAGTCCAACACATGAAACAAGTCTTACTGAGAACCATGCTCAAGGATTTCACATCCCATCATACCAAACACAGAATCACACTGCTCATCACACAAGACAACCTTAACTCCTGAGCAAATATATCAGCAAAAGATCTTCTGATCGGGAATACTGCAGAGACCATTTTTGGTGCCATTTTTTGTAAATTTATTCATACTCTGATTTTCTTAGATTTTATTGTGTAAAATTTAATTTTACAATAAAATGAGCTATATATATATATATATATATATATATATATATATATATATATATACACACACACACACACTCTCAGGCCTGTTTCTGTTTTCTAATTATAACAGATATGGAGAAATTTAGCATTGCATCATCCACTGTAATGAATGGGTGCCATCAGAATAAGTGAGTCCTAATAGCTGATAAATCCATGAATGATGCTGGACACCCTTTTTCACACTTTTAAAGGATTACAAAAATTGCTTAATTGCTCACAGTGAGTCATTTCGATTTAAACGCTTAAAAAAAAAAAAAAAAAAAGTTTCAGATTCTAGCAACAAGTTTCTGTTTTCATATTCAGACTGATTTGTTTAGTAGAAATCTGCACATCAGCCAAAGACAAGAAAAATATGTAAATAAAAATTCATGTTGATGAATAACAAGTGAGGCCAGAATGTGGACGCTGGATGTTGGATATAAAGAGTTTGATATACTCTCCCAAAGCAGATAGTGCTACACAATCACCTCGAAAAGCTTTTCTATGTTGTGGCCTTATCTGGATGAAATGCTTTAATTAAAAGTACGAATACACACGTGTCATCTCACACTCATTCAGGATCATGTCTATGTGCTGTTTATTAGATAGAGATCTTGCATGATTAAATATCACCTTAATAAAATAAAAATTGTTTTATCTGAAAAGAATGCATCAAGCTGATGAGTGACAACACTGTTTCAACAAAATAAAAAGGAAATAAATAAAAAATATAAGCAGCACTTTGTTCCTTTGAATATTGATAAGAACATTCTTTAGCAGCAAATCTGAATATAAGAATGATTTCTAAAGATTGGAGTAATGAGGCAAAAAAATTAAGCTTTGCCATAAGCAATAAATTACTTAATAAATTAAACTCAAATAAAAATAAATAAATAATTATATACAATAAATAATGCAATATAATAATAATTATTACTGCTTTACTGAATTTGCATTAATACTCAGCCCCAAAATTAAAAAAGAACAAATGCATAAATGGAATATTATATCAACTAACCTATTCGTTAAATCAATTACAGGTTTTTCAAGGACCACTGTCATTTATATTTGCGACAAAAACATCCTTAAGAACAGTGATCTATCAAACTAAATACCGCTTATCAATCCATTTGTGTTACATCGGTTTATTCGCATGTTGTTGCCGTTGTTTTTGCCATTTGCTCACAACTCACTGATAAATGGATCGCAGGCTCTTTGTAGACCACAATACGCATAGATGTCCTGTCACTACGCACTAATCTGCGGCGATGGTATTTACGCATCAAATTAAAAACATAAATATGTCTTTTAATGAACTACGGAATCAATTAATTTAACTAATTACTGTAACAAGTCTGCTCTGGCCGTGATGCAGAGCATGGCATAACAAACAAAATTGCTCCTATTATAAGCAGTTATGTATTATAAACGAGAATGCATCTAGCTTTGCTCACTCGGTGCAGACATGTGAACATAACCACACGCCTTCTATGGCAGCACAGACAGATCTATTTACTATAACGAGCTTTTGATTTATCACGCTGCTCAGCTAGCGCAGATACAGAATTCGTGATGCAAATCGCCAAAAAGTGGCAGCATTACGGGAGCGAAGCCGGACATCTGGCAGCATCCTCAGTCTAGCTACTGAGCCAGGGGATTTAAAAACTGCATCCGCAACAAACAGCCGTCCTAAATTCAAAAATGAGAAGTTAAAATGTTGCACACCTGACCCCAAAACAAATTTCCGGAATTCACGGTTGATGATGAAATGCTAGCTGTCACTCAACGTATTACGCATTTTTTAGCAGTGATATTGGAATTGCCAGCGTGTTGACTGGAGCGAATGCCAGAGCTGACTCTGGAGTATTTGCTGTCTAATAAGCCTACTCAGCAGACGCCTGTATCATTCATGTCACTGTCAGATGATGTGCAGGCCTTGCTTCACACTGCTGTTCCTTCCTCATTAATATCTCACAACCGACACCACTGACAAAACACTGCCACAAATCTGGTACACGCAAGACATTTCAAGCACGCCATCAACATCTTACATACATGCTGGTGCAGGAAGTGGGGGCGCAGATAAACCACGAAGAGGCAAGCAAAATTGAATTTTTTAATGACGCTTATTTATAAATATGTTCGGACGTTGACGGAATTGCTGCGTTGTCTTCATTTGTTATATGCGCCAATTTAAACATTTAAGCCATTTTAATCCATTTGAAATGTTGTGTAGCGCCTAAATGATAAATATACACTGTTATACAAAATATCCATTCTGACAATATCCTCATAAATATCTCTTGTGAACAGAAAGCATCATGCCTTTAAGTGAATGCAAGCAGGAATCATTATACTGCACCTTTGCATTAGGGTTCAAAGTGACCAGCAGCTTGAAAATCTTGCTCATTAATATTAACAAAAGACAAAGACAAAAATCTCTGCTGCCCTTGACTGAATAATGTTTGCTGCATGAACAAGATAAATCTTGTCTAACATTTGGTAACATTGACATACTTCATTTAAAAATATAAAACATTTTGTGGCAACACATATGCTATATATATATATATATATATATATATATATATATATATATATATATATATATAAATAAATATATATATATATATATACATATATATACACACACACACACATGCATACATACATATATAGACAAAAATATATACTGTATATTATTTAATTAATTATGTTTAGGACAATTTTAGACACATCACACTCAAAGAAGCCTCCCCAAATCTGGCAAAATATCAAACAATGGCTGCTTAAATAAATAATGCTATGTCTTTTTCTTAGAGCTAACGTCACTTGTGCAAAGAGTTTTAATTTTAACACCAGTTTGCTCCACTGTGATTTTAACTGCAAAAATGATTGTAGATTCTATAAAAATGTTTGCTTGAAAACTGTATTTAAAAATAAATGCTTGGTTTGAAATTTTTCATATAACAAGATATTCATAAATTTTAAGTGCATTTAAGCTGCACATTTTATACTTACTTACTAAGTGCAAGCTTCAAGAGATGTGTTATTGGAAACCTAACAATATCCCTTAAAATTAGCCTGAGAACATGAAACGTTTAACTTCAGGGCTGAAACTTTTAAAAAAATATTTTGACATGGTAAATGAAGACAGGGCATCAAGATGATGTAAGGGTGAAACCCAATGTATCCTATCACAATGTTTCCTCAATCACAGAGCCCCTAATGGTACCTGAGCACCACAGGCCAGCAAAAGGTGAAGATAAGGTCACAAATTTCAATTACCACCCCAGCTGAGCAGAAAATTACATCTCAGGGACAAGAAGCCAAAATAAAACACTTGTAAGAAAAGTGCAACAACACTACTGATGTGTTTCCTCATTCAGTGGGTGACAGCGGCCAGTCTGGTCGTAATACTGCACTGTTTGAGAACACTGTAAAAAAATTGGGCTTTTAAATGACAGGGGGAATTTACTGGCAACAGAGTTGTTAGAATGTACTGTTAATTTGCCAGCCTTCGTTAATTTACAGCTTTCATTTTACACGTTACTGTTATACTACCATGGAAATGAACTCTGCTCCAATAGCTTTGAACGTAATTCGTTGAAACTTACTAGTATCTATAAAGTGTTAGTAGCAGAACGATTACAGTTCTAATAGTTGTTCCAGTTATAACACATATGTGCTGAAATAATGGGTTTTATAAATAAAAAGTGTCTTATGAATAAAACAGCAGAACATCAGTGTTTTGTACTGTGGCCAGTGACCTACAAAAATAAAATTAAACTAACATTATCTCTCAAGCAGAAACACATTAATACAGTTTAGTTAAGTATTTATATATTTATCAGTTTCAGACTTTGCATGACTTTTTCTGTAGAATCTTCACTAACATTTCAGTAAAAAAAGTAATTTATTTGGTTAATCTGACGAATTCACGTTGCAGTTAGTTACTTCTTTTTTTATTAAATCTTTTTCTACAGATTTCTGTCTTGAAATTTATTACGGTTTATTGCTGTTAAATTACATTTCATGCTGTTTCTTACATTTTTAACACTTTAAACCCCACAAAATCCTCATGAACACTTTATAATCATACACGCTGCAGATTGTTAAAGTAACACGAATCAATTAATGGGAATAATTCTGCGATTAATTAAATGATTATTACAATGATAACGAACAGCTGCTGTTAACAAACAGATTCACTGAATGAAAGAGAATACATACAAAAGTGACTTCAGCCACAGCTTAGATGAAATCAAATGAAATAGAAGACATTAAATCGGATTAAACAACTCCTAATCAGCATCATCAGCTTCACACATTACTAACCAGACTGATGCTATTTCTGTCGATGTCTACAGAAGTGCTTATTGAGAATTAACAGATATTTAAGTATTTTTGATATTCTTCTGCGTTTTACAGAGGGCATAATAGAAAGCCTAGGCAAAATCTGTAATGTTGATCATTTTTGTTTTGTTTGGTGACAACCATTACTGAATACTATATTCACCGTTTTGTTTTTTCCCCTCATTGTCTCTCTTTCTCTTACTAAAGTGTTGTTGTAACACCTAGAGCAAAATAATGATTAGGCTGTTATACACAAAAACATCACCAGAAAATTAAAACAAAAAAGCACTGCTATGCTCTGAAACACGCATTATCGAAAATCAGAGCATGAATCTCAACAATGGTGACAAACAACCCGAAATAAATGAACAGATCAACTCATAGACATCACGAAAACAATAGCAAAAATAAAGCGCATTGGAAGAATTAGAGAAAATAAATGGACAATTCAGTGGCATTATTTATTCGTATTTTGAGGAGAGTGCATGCTGGGAGTCACGGGTGAGGTTTGTACTTCTCTGTTACCCAGCGTGCACTGCAGTATCATGCATTCTGACTCCACCATTCTTGAGAGATTCTTATGCAGATTTTTGATATATGTGAGTGTGTAAGTACTGTAGAGATTGATGGTTTTTGTGCATAAGACGACTTATTTTCTTATTTTTATTGTTTGTTATATTGTGGTATCATAACATATCTTTAATGTTAAAAAAATTCTGGCCTATTTTGCAATAAAAAACACACAGTAACAGCAGCCAGAAAAAAAATAAGTGTTTAAATGAAAAGGGTCAAGAGCCCAACAACAACAACAAAACTGGATCACCACAATGGTGAAGTCAAACAAAATGTTTTCAATAAAGCATGTAAATGTCAGGTAATCTTTGTAGATGCGTGACAGAATTAAAGTCAGACTGTGATGTGGCAAGAGCTGGTGATGCAGTTTGTGGAGTTGTTTAATCATCCTCTGCTGTTTTATTTCAGTTTATTTCATATAAGACTGTGTCTGAAGTCAGTTGTAGCTTCATTTTGTTAACAGCAGCTGTTCATCATCTGCTGAATTCACCATTAGTGTTCATTCTCTCTGTCAGGTAGACTATATCAGTAAACTCCGTAGGGAATAGTGAATGAGGTGTGAAGCTGTGATTTAAAACACAGTCTCTAAGTGTCGACTCTGATCACTGTTACTTGCATAACTGCAGAAGGATTACTTTCTTTGTATTGATTTTTGACAGAATTTTTACCGTTGTAATAAAAACAGGGATTTTATCGATGTCAGAATATGGTCGTTATTTTACAGCAGTTTTCATAGTGAAGTTAGTAAAGGGATGCTCTGGAATTAACTGGTAATCTTACACTAAATGAAGTAACGTTTATCCATTCTTTTTTAAACAACATATTTAGTTTTATGGACTATGGTAAGCAATATTAGCATTTAAAACCTTGTTTTGACTATTTAGAAATATAATTTTGAATATCCATACTCCGGATAGTCATAATTATACTTGACTAGTCTCACTCCCAATATAGGATATCTATTTTTACAATTTTCAATAGTCATAATTGAAAATATATATCTCTAATTGAAATATGACTTGTCATAATAGGAAGTAAAGACATATCTATAATGCCATTTGACAATCTCATTGAAAATATTTTGCAGATATCTTCAAATGAGTTTTGACTAGTCAAAATTGTAATTAGAGAGATATCCCGAACTCAATCATGACTAGTCGTAATTCGAATTTGAGATATTTTGAATTACAATTCAACTAAATAAGTAATTCAGTTAGAGATATCACTCAACTCAGTTACTACTAGTCAAAATTATAATTCAAGATATCTACGATTGTAATTATTGACTAGTCAAAACTCATCTGAAGATATCTGCAAATATTTTTTCAATAGAACTCAATGGGGAGATCATGACTAGTCGAAATAGCATTGCCAAATATCACAAATAATAAATAACTCACTACAACTAGTCAAATTGTAAAAGAGATATCTTGAATTAGGTGCCGACTAGTCAAATCATCAATTATGACTAGTACAAAATATGTATTTTATGCTAAAACCGGCTTATTATTAAGACAATGCAGTAACAACTGGGAAAACTGTTTTGCAAGTTTCTGTTGAGTTTTTTTTTTTTGTGTGGGCTGGATATAACCTCACGCTTATGAATAATCACTGACATTTACATGTGAGAAGCAGAATGAGTGATTTTCATTATTATATATTTGGTCTCTGATGTTTCGCTACACCTTAAAAAATCTTCCTGACTATTATTATACTTATATTAAATGCGCCATATTACATTTATTCATTAAAGCTGTTTTCTCATATCATTTTAATTTTACATTGAAAGATAAATAGCATGACAGATAGAGCAAAAAGGACCCCATACAGAAAGGCATATCTTTTATGTCTTATCTTTGAACTAAGACAGATTTTCTCTATATAAAATAGTAATAAATTCACCATAATTAAATCAGCTTTTTACAACGGAAAAGAAAGATTTGATATTAGTGTGTAAATTAAAAGTTTCAAAAGTCAGAATTATTCAAATCATATTTTGATCAGGCTAAATCTTTGAAACTTTGCTTTAGTCCAAAGGGAAACAGAAAAGAATGTCATCAAACTACTTTATGATGCTGATTTATTTAAATAACTGAATTTTTTGCTATGAGTGCAGGAAAATCCTCTTAAAAAAAAAAAAATAAAAATGGTTTTGTTAAGTTAAAAAAAGCACACACACACACACAAGGGGCTAAACTTCATAAAGGTACTTTTGTGATGTAAAAACTAATTACTCTTTCATGTAAATAACCTAGAAGCGTTTTCTGCCCTCTAATTAAATGCAAACATTAACGCCTCTGTAAAAGTATAACAATGTACATCAAACAAAAGACTGAAGAACTCAGTGCATTGCATGCTTCAGGCAGTAAAAGAGTTAACAGAATCTAATACGGCTGTTACCAGCACTTAACCCCAAATTTGCTCACGGGGAATGAACCTGCAAACAGTAGCCCTGAACTTAGAATAGCCTCTTAAGTGGCAAATCTAACTAGTCAACAAGCAACAGCTGCTGCTGTCACTATACAACTAAGAGTTGACCTTTGTGATTGCCAGATCAAAACTTCACACAGATGCAGTGCGCCTTTTCCAGAATAGATATTAGCATTCAGTTTTGATCCCTGCCACTGCTTTCATCTCCACAGGGTTCAGAAATTAGCACATGATCAATTGTTGCCTTGGTAAAACAATCTTGTAAAATGTCCATTTATGAAACCATGATAGGTCAACTTCCCTATGTGATCGTGTTAGTATTGAGCTCAGCTCCGCTTTTTGACACGTTTATTTGATTTCTTTGGACTGGCTTATTCTAGTGACATGCTAGCATCAGCTAAGCGGAGTTTTTGAGGTTAAGCATTTCATGATGTTAGATGACAAACACAGCAGGTCAGTACTAACTAAATCTGGCTTCATGCACTTTAAGCAGTTGTGTTAAAGCAAAGAAAAATCCAGCTGTTTTTCTTTTTCTAAGAACTCACCCTCCTGATGTTTTAAAATTGACTAGCGCCTGTGAAACACTACTAGAAAATCTAGAAAACTAGAAAATCTACTTTGAAACATACATCACTGTGATTTTTGCAAATCACTCAATTCAAGTCAAGATCACATGTTATTTAGATCCAGAAATTATCTGAAAATATTTAAGTCATAGTAAATAATAATTTATTTTTCTTTTGCCTACTCTTAAATCTGGAGGAAGACTTTATTGCTCAAACATTTCTAATGAAATGTAATGGAGATTTAACTGGGCTTCATTTAAAGATGTATTTTGGTTTTGATGTTTAAATGTAATATCTAGCCAAAGAATGAAAGTGGTTAATTGAAATATTAATAAATTAAGTATGTGTTATAAATGCCACCATAAACTTTTTTTTTGAGCCAATACTAGTGACATATAAGAATCATGTCATTATTCAAACATATCAAATTTTTCATCCAATCAAATTAAATATGCATGTTTTCCAAACTAGTAATAAAAAACTTTTCAGGAAAGCTTGAATGTGATCTCCCCTACAGGTCGCCTTCATTTCCTCACTGGGAAGAGGGTTAGAAATGGAATCCTAATGATGCATCCATAGTGATTCCAGACATTTTGCCAATGATATGACTATTGTTTTGAAAACAATAACAAAACTGTGAATGTCACAAAGCATGCTGTAGAGCTATACTCATTGATGATGCAGAGTTTTGAGGTTATCAAAAGATATTATTTGGAACATTTTTTTTTTTTTTTTTTTAAATCCACCCCCGCCCTCCACAACCTTCCAGGTCACCCTGGTGAGGACGGGCCTCGTCAAGAAACTTCCTGTCTGGCCCCATTACACATTACATGCTTGAGTCTCGCAGAGTGCAGATAGATTCCATCATCCTTCACGGATTACCTTAAGCAGCAGCAAGTATCGCGTATTACCCCCATCACAGCTCTCACGGACGGGAAAGCAAACACAGGTTACAGGGCAAAAACTGGGGCAGGTATTCTCATGAAACCCAAGTCCACTTCTTTTAGACAAATGGGGCTAAGTGAGCTATTTTTACCATTCAAGTCTCTGCCTGCATCAGCATTAGAAACTGTGTTTACTACCACCTGATTATTCTGCACCTGACGAGGGCTGATGTTAGAGAAACTTCTAATTAGATTTTCCTTTCACACTTATTTGCACTTTATGAGAAAGACAGGAATATTTGCCTATTGCAAAATGCAACAAAATGAAGAGTTGGGCAGGAGCATTAGCTGAGCAATTGGTGCTTTACTTATATGACTGTAATTTGAGCTACAGATGAAAATGTAACCTCACAATCTGGCTAAAATAGATGGATGGATGGATGGAAGGAAAGAACGATGGATATAGGAAATGATGAGATGGACAAACAGACAGAACAATGGAATGAAGGATGACTGATAGATGGATGGATGGACCGAATGATGGAACGATAGATATATAGAATGATAATAAGATGGACAAATAGATGGAACGGTAGAATGATGGATGGATGGATAATTGAACTACAGATATACAGACAGAATGACAAAACAATGGATATAGAATAATAATATAATGAACAGACACAGAATGGTAGAATGACAGACAGAATACAATAGAGACTGTAGGCGAAAAAATAGACAAAACGATAGATGGATAGACAGAATGACAGACAGAATAATATATTGACAGAAAAACAGACCTACTGAAGATAAAATTATAAACAGTACCATATATAGACAGATACACAGACAGATTGATGATGATAACGACATTTTAGACCGATAGATGGATCGTAGAAAAACAAAGATAGATAAAAATGGAAGACAGAATGCTAGAACACTAAAGCCACATTGTTAACGTATAGATAGATAGATTAAAACAGAACAACAGTTAGACTAACAAACTAATAGAAAAGACGGATGTGACTGGACGGACTGAATTTTGTCAAATTTGAGCTGTCTGGCGTTAACTCAATTGTCCAGTCAGCGATCTGAGTCGCATCCTCAGATAAGCACACAAACAGCTCATGGACTCTGCTGCTCCTCTATTAGGCAGCATCTGAATTTAAGCTGCCCTGAAGAAGGACCCTGCAGAGGCTGTCACAGAGGTGTCAACACTTCCCAAGTCATTTATCTCACATAATGTCACCGGCTGTCAATCACACAGCAGCTCAAATCTCGACAGCGAGATGTGAGCTATGCTAATGAGAAAATGCATTGCTATTCTATGACAAAAATCACTCCCAAACCATATTCTCCAACTGAGGACACCAAACACCACAGGACTGCTGCTATTTAAAACACACTGGAACGCCTATGTGCTGAATTTGTGAAAGCAAACGAGAATGTATAACTGCACATGCTGTCATTTATTTATGTAGCTAGCATTGTATTTAGCTTAATGTGTCCAACAGACACTTCAGGGGCTACTGAAACAAAGATAGCAGAGATTCAGTCATGTGATCTTGACATGAGGCGAATCTCTCTGTATGTAATAAAACAAGCTTTAGAAAGCTACTGATGTGACTAAAATCAAATAAACGTGACACCTACTCATACTCATGGTCTTCATTATTCCTTAAAGCACATAAGATGTGAAGAAACCCAGCACAAAAAAAAATAAAAATAAATCACAGAAGCCAGAAGCAAAATAATCAATTTAAAGGAGTTACTGGTGACATACATCTACATGTCCTGTGGAACGCCTTTACACAATTCTCTCCTTCACCATAGAAGATTTGTGGCTATCAATGGGAATCTGCATTCTTCATTTTTTCTCTTTCGTGTCCTTGTTTATCACAGTATGCTCAATTTGTTCGATCAAACACCTAATTCTCCTTCCATGCTCACAAAAGCTCTTAAAGATTTTATTGGCTGAAGACACTAGAGGGTCTGTTTCGTCATACGAGTATGGCCCGTGAGGGACAGTCCTTTAGTAAACAGCCATTTTCTATTAGCGGCCTGTTTCAGCAGGCGCTCGCTGAAGGGGGAGCGGAGGTCGGATCTATCTGACCAGCTGAAAGCTCTCGACAACAGCGCCGAAGACCCAATGGAACGCAAGATGTGCACAAATCGAGCAAAGAAGAGGAATTGACGCTTGTCCTAGTCCTTGGGGTCAACAACAGCCACTATAGTCTCGACATGGAAGTCTGTTAACGCTCACCTTACAATAGGGCACGCTCAGCGCAGCTGGCGCCGAGAGCTACCGGCTAGAGAGATTGAGGTGAAAAGGTTCAGATGTACAGAAAAGATCTCACATACCAAGTGACAAGAGATTTGTCGCTATTTGGTTCAGGGAGTACCAGAGAACAGACCGGTTTGATGTCCCTTAATGTCCATCAACACATCAGCACGCTTCTCCTCAGGGACGGATGCCCGCTTACATACAAATACAAGGTCGAGGTGTCAAAATCTGGAAGGTTGAGCCACGGTCTCCTGACAAGCTTTATAATTGACCGTGATAACTGATTAGTGCAAGCAACCGCAGGCCGCACTGCAGTTTATTTAAACGCAGCAATAACAATACAGCTGCATTTAAAATAATAAAGCAGCAGCATCATCATATTCCAGGGTCAAAATGGTCAGACCTCTCAAAGGACACAAAGAGACTCTTTTGAATGCTTAAACTGTTATAGGCTTTTATAAACAAATTTCATATGTTTACATTGTTTAAAAACTACTTCAAATAGAATAAATAATATAATACAACATAAACAGAAATAATATAATAATAATATAAATATTGTTGTTGTTGAATATGCTGTAATACTCAGAGTTAAATAAGTAAAACTTAAAATTAATGAGCCACACAGCTCAGGTTTGTGTGTTTATATGACACGCCCAATAGAGGGTATAATACCTAAAGCAAATACTAAAGCACCATGCCATATTTAATTGAATCTATTGAATCGCTTGTGTTTATTCTTATATACTGTTTATTTGAGTGTATACTGCAACATTTGCTAATTAGTTATGTCTGGCTTGAATAAGAAAATCATGCATAGATACCATCTGTTTAGGGAAACTGTTTATGGAATTCAAATCATTTAGCTAAAATGATCTGGCAATGAGATTGAATTTTTACTTTGTCATAATGTGAAACATGTCAAAGCTTCCTGTTTCATTTCATACAGTGCTTGATATCTATCTTTAAATATACACCTTATATATATTTAACAATAAAAAGTAATAAAATAATAGTCATTACATTTTATATGATATTTATATATAATAACATATTTATGATAAATGAATTTTTATATATTTTAGTATTTTTAAACATTTTAATGCTTAGCATGCATTAATAAACTAATAAAACAAACGTTATCACATACAGTCATAACTATGCAGTCCTAAAAATAGCAAAAAATAAAAGGTAAATCCCAAGGGACATACATATTGGTAATACGTGTAACCTGGGCACTTTATCAAATGATAAATGCTATTGTCAATTTAAATTATGCACAAGCTAAATTAGAATCTCACCGCAGTTCTAGGAGGAATGAAACACACAAGGTGATTTTAAGTCAACACTGCAGAGCCTCGCCTCTGTACACCTTCATTTATCCACATGCCTTTTTTGGCATAATGTTACACACTCATGCAACAATGTTCAAGGGACCAAAATATCCAGGGGAACTTTATTAGAGCATAGCCATGCATTTATAAATATGCAAGCAAAGAATCTGCATAACATTCATCCTGAAGAAGTGATTACATTATGCTTGTCAGGATCAATCCAGCGCCAGCTTAATGGAAAACTAATGTCTGCATGAATACGTTTTGATGACTTCATGAAGGTTAAAGGATCACATCAGGCAGACCGACCAAGGCGTAAATAAAATCGACACTAACCATATTAGCACAAAAAAAAAAAAATCAAATTATGAACACAAAGAGACACAAACGCATACATTATTCCGCTTTTTTTAGCTGGATTCTTTCACATAAAGTCTTTCTATCTGAAAATTCCAGGAACTCTTCAAATAAAAGAGTTACATTACAGTTGTTGTTTTTTCATATTAAAAATTATTTTCCATTAATATCCCTAGTTTCATATCCTGCAGTCTTTTTTTCTGTTCAGTAGGGTATTGTATGCCAGAGTTTACCAAATAAATTGGTGAACACGTTCAAAAGTTTCAGGTCCAGTGAAGTGGCGAAAATGAAATTATGCAAAGAGTTTGGATATCTCACCTATTACATTGCATATCTCAATACCTTTGATAATATTAGCTTTTTGAACAACACTGGGTAACTTTTAAATAAGATTTACTATTCTAGATTTGTACCAGCAGTCAAAATGACTTAATAAACCATTAAAAAAAAAAAAACATAAAAATGATTACACTGCAAGAAGCCTATATGAAGTTCTAGAGATACAGATATTTCAAAACTACCATAAATGTAAATAATGTACAGCGACTCTCAGTCTGTTGGATGTGTAATGAGTTTCTTGGCAACCAATCAATAATATATGAAGTGCTTTTAAAATGCCTTTATACCAACAAACTTTTCACTGGATTTAAAAACTTTGTCAAGAGTTAAAAGTTTATCCTTCAGTAGGACAGAATGAGTTGCTTGTATAATAATGCATGCTATCAGAAAGTGACTAAAAAAATATTTTAACTACCCACTGGAACTACTGGCGCTGGAACCCAAAATAACCTGCCACTGGCTCTCCAGATCTTTGAAGAGCTGAACAACAATGCAACCTTACAAAAATCAGGCAAAATAATCAAGACATTCAAACATGCTAATGAGCTGTTTAGCATTTTAATGAGGAGCAGAAGTGTTGTTGTTCCAGAAAATTGTGTGTGTGTGTGTGTGTGTGGGTGCTAAAAGTAATACTCAACATTCAAATTTGTGTAATTTCATAATTAAAATGCATTCTTTAGCTGGATATGCAGAAACAGACAGTCGTCACATTTAGGTGCATAATGGCCTCAACAGAGTCTTTTGTGAGCAGCTTTCTTTGAAATCTTAAATAGACCTACAGGTCTCACGGACTTCAAGGATGTGTGAATAAAGACCACAAAGCTGTGAATCTGTATCATAACAGATACTCAAGCAGTAGAGTACGAACTCAACTTGAAGAGATTTATTCATTGAAATAAAATAATACACGACTTTTACAATTACATTTTACATTTAGAATAAACTATTTTAAATACAAACACTAATCTTGTATTAAAATAGTCTGATGATAATGATGATAATGACAAGATGTGATTATTACTATTATTATTTCAACCGATACTCTTGATAGATGTAAAAATGTATTTTGTAATTTTGTATGTAAACAATACTATTTATTTATTATTATTATTAATATAGACACACACACACACATATATTATTATACAATTTTTTTAAATAAAATTAATATTTTAAAATATTTGCAATAACAGACACATGATTAGTATTACTAATCATTAGATTTATTATATTTTTATAAAAAATACTATTATATACACATTTTTATATTTATATCTATTATTAAAATATTTAAAATCATATATATGATTTTATAATAGCTCTGTAAAGCAACAGATTCTCTTGAAAATAAATAAATAAATAAATGTAAACAAAAATTATGTTAATAGAAAATGCTACTACAACTACTATTGTTATTTAAAAGCTGATGTTTCCAAAACACAACTCCTAAAAGTCCTAAAAATCTGAAAAATGGGAAATGTTATTTTAGGCAGAAGTTATTTTCTGTATTCTAGCTTGGGAAGGCTGACAGGAAGACTATGAACAGGAGCTGCAGAGCGCCATATTTAGTTTGGCGCGAAATGGCGAGAGTGGCGGGAGTTCTGCGTGTTTGTTTTGGTCTGTTTGTTTATCGAGGTCAGCTGGCCTCTGGGGAAGAGGCAGGATTTGATGGAAATGCAGACGGGAGAACGGTCACTTAAAGTGTGTAAAAACGGGGAGGCGTGTTTTGGGAAGAGCAGCAGTCGCTTGGCTGCCGAGGCTGAAAAAGAGAGCAAATCTGAAAGCACTAAGAGAGCCTCAGAGCTCCGATTCCGTCTCGATCCGCGAGCGTCTGTGGGCAAACGCTTGCAGAGAGAGAGTGAAGTGCAAGGTCAGGGAAATCATGCGACAGAATGAGGGTGTTTGAGTGCATGGTTGGGGTTGAAATCCATTGCCTCACTACTCCGCTGATCCACAATCCCATGAGGCATGCACCTGGGCCCTTATGTCCACATGATCGAGCACAGGGCTGACAGCTCCTGCAGAGAGTTCATTACACACATACATGCACAACACGCTATCACACAGCTGCTACATCACGGGATAAGCGATTTCATCTGTTTACTGTACACACATCATGGTGGCGGCTATGATGTTAATCAGACACAGCATATTGTGTCACTTGCCTATATGTTATTATAATATACATATATACATATATCCACACTGCAGCTTATTTTGGCCAGAAAACTGACAACAAAGACAGGAAATGATGCCTGTCTGAGAATAAACAATCAAGTAATTTTTATAGTCTTTTTGTACATAAAATAGTGGCAAGAAAAATGTATTTTAATATTTGTGAGCAATTCTCATGAAAACTAAAGGGGAAAAAGAAGGTATTTAAAACTAAAAGAAAAATGCCACTTCTCTTGATCATCAGCATCAGTAATAATAATAATAATAAATAGACAAATACATTTTAAAATGTTTGCTCATAGTTTGCAAAGGAGAAGGGAATAACTGTAAATTAATAATAGGCGATATTATATTAAATTATGAAGAAAAATGTAACAATTAAAAGCTTTCCTGTGATCATATTATCACATTTCTTGTAAATGATACATATCTGTTTGCATTTATATCCAATTACATTATTACATATATTACAAATATATACTTGCATTACATGGAGAATTTCACTTTAAATGTTTTAACTAAAATTAATACATGACAACAAAAAAGTTCATCACATTTAATATATTAATATATTCACACAAATACATATATTAACATTAAACCATTTTTCCCTACTAATTGGAAATACTGAGTTATATTGCGAACTATTATGTTCATTATACACTAACACTTATTAAATGTATAAATGCTGCAGCAGTAATACATTTCTAGTGTAACTGAGTAATTTGAGGTTTCCTCCAAGATATCGTATAGTTAAAATAGTGGGGAAAAACTTAAGTAACAGATTGGACGGTCAGTAAACACAATATAGGTGAACCAGAATTTAATAGCCGAAGTTCTTCAAAACAGAAAACATCTCTTAATATTAGTTCACTTAATCATTTTCCTGCATAATTTCGTAAGAGGGATTTCAATGTGTTCCAGTACAGAGGGAAAAGGAAAGAAAGGCCTGATGAAACACTGCTTACAGCACAGACCTGACTTCTGCTGAATGATCGTTGGTTGGGTTGGCTGCTTGATTGACTGGAGACGCTTGATGATGCAAGAAGATGTAACATAGCTGATGTTTCTCTACAGAGTCAGCCTGTCAGTACATACTTCCACTTACAGACTTGAAAGCAAGATAAAAAAGACATCAATCTGATCTTAATGAGGAACAGTCTCCTGTGGCGTAATCCAGAGCCGGGGTTCAAAACTAACTTTGCCACATCTGCCATGTGAGCAAACTGAGAAAATGATTGGCAATATTTATTTTTACTGATCATGAAAATGTATTCATTTGCCTTATTTTTGTCCCTATGACAGTTGGATTATTTGTTTATATGATACGATTTCAAGTTATTTTTACGATTACTTCACTCTCTGAGTGTTACAAGCTGTGTGCTAGCACAGATAAGATCCTTTAAAGTTTCAAAGACTAAAGTCTCAAAACCAAACAGATGTTCTTCCTAAAAGTTGAGTTCGTCAACACCCCTTAAATCGCTCATTTAAACACGCCCCACATTTCTACATCACAGAGTGGGTTTATTTTTAAACACCGGGCAAAAGTTTATGCAAAGAAGGGCGCATGGAGCTATTATTCTTCGCTGTAGTGTTGCTGCTCCAGCTGGTGCCATGTTCTGGAGACGCTCGTGTGTGTTTGGGTGAAAGCGAAGCTGCTTTGTTTCACTTTTTTGCTGCTAGTGCACAGAGGCTATTGCAACTTTTCAAGATAGCCTAGCGCTCTGATTCACAACCTGGTAAACATTACTTGCTTCTCAAGAAGAATAGTGCTTGTTATTTCTCCGAATACTGATGCAGATATGCTATATTTACGAGTAGGGCACATGCGTGAAAAAAAAAAAACTGTAAAGTTCATTATAATCAGTAATTATGTCCCTACTGGATGCAAAGAAATGCCTAATTTGTAATGGGTTTTGTTGTTTGTGGGTCATCGCGCTCGACACACAGCGCCACAGCACGGTGAGAGCCGTAACATTTCAGTCAAGTGCTTAAAGTATTCAGCCAATCACAAAGCACTGGATAGCTAGCCAATCAGAATACACCTTTGCTTCTGGAAAGGTGAGCTTTTTAAAAATCCCTGTGTTTTAGAGAGACTGGGCATAGAGGAGCAAAAATAATGTACACATTATGTGGAAAATAATTTGATTTTGGGACCTCAAGCCTCATAAAAACATTGCATTACACCAAACACAATAAAATAATGTTATTTTTAGCAACAACATATGATCCTTTTTTATGCAGTATATTGGTTATATACAAAATTCAACTATTAAGTAAATTGTTACCTTTTTGGCACTACTCACTGAATATCGGTTTCTCATTATTTAGCAATAGGATTAAACCAAGACCAAACTGACTTTTGTTTTGCTTCTCCCATGAAAATGACTGCAGAAGCCCCTGAAAAAGACAAAAAGCGTGATTTCAAACCGTGCTGAAAACAAAATAATGAACTCAAACGTTTCTAAAAATCCTCCCAGATATTCACATTAATTTTACAGGTTTAAAAACTTTTTAAAACCATTTTGAAACCATTTTAACGTGTGTTCATTGAGGTTGACAATATAAATGAAATGTTTTGCATATAAAAAGTATCATACATTCACAAACAAATAGCATTTTCAACCTCATTCTGACTGATATGATCAATATTTAAGGCATGGCTCCTTTAAGGATTGCCAGTAAACAGACACATGTATGACTGGCTAACATAATTGCATAGGAAAATCTATCCATGTGAGTAAGTGTTTGGAAAACATTATTCATATAAATGACAGAATGACGGTGGGTGGAAACTAATTCAAAATGCTGACGTAAGGCTTTTTCCTTTAAGACAGCTTATGTACCTGAGGTGATGTAAAACAATTCATCAATGTCTCAAGCTCTAGAGGCAGCATTATGTTTTATCCTGGGTGAAGTCCCAAATCCCACAATATCCAAACAAACCATTTGGGAGCTTGCTTAAATCCTTTTTCTGGGTACTTGTGCTTGCATGATGCTTTAATTATACAAAGGCCTCTTCTATGTCAAAAGTTAATTGAATATCTTATATCATGCCCCTTTGAAGTGGAGGAGTTAAAATGACTAATGATGTCAAATGTGACTAAACTTTTAAAAATAAAGTGTCATGAACAAACCATTTGGGTTCAGTGAAAAAGTTCTTCTGCAAAGTTTTCATTGATGGTATAAAGTTTCTTCATGGAGCCACAGATGCCAGAAAAAAGTGTTTTTCTAATGGAATATTGCAGAGTTTATTATAAATGATTCATCCACGCACATCATTATTTTTTAAAATGCATGTGCTTTCTTCAATAATCAAACTCTCTCCTTTGAGAAAGCGTTTCTCAGATTTACGCCACAACAGAAAAAGACAATCACACTTTTCCCATTTCATGCCAACTTTGAGAATAATTAAGAACTTAGTGAAACCTTCTGAGACGTGAAAGATTAATCTCAGTGCAATAAAATAATCCTTTGAGATTAGATAAATATACTGCTTGTGAAAAACAGCTTTATGTTTGACGTGATTCTCCTAATGTATGTTTGGGTGTATTTATAAGTCCTGAATCACTAGTTTCTGGGGAGTATCAGTCAGAAAGCTGATTATATTGGGCAGATGGCATCATCAAGCGTTCTCTTGCTATCTTGGGAAAGGACTTGATTAATTTAATTTGAAGACGGGACACTGCGCTTGCCGAAGGCTTAATATTTTATGACGAGTCACATTGGGGCTGTTGGCTGCACCTGTGAGCGGCTAAATAAGCTGGCTTAAAGGCAGAAAAACCTTGCATCAAATTTAGCACGATGGGATCAGTAAGACAGTAAAGCAGTATCCCTATGATTACTCACAAGCTCACATTAAGTGCAAATCCCAGTTTCCACCACCTGTCAAAACAGAACTGCAGACCCATACACAAAATGCGAAGCAAAGCGACAACTATTCACAAGTCAGCTTTAGGAAATCCTTACAGCCTATGGGATTCATGGCATCATTACTTTGATGTGTTGGATATAATTTACCATATTAGTTGCTGTGAGACAGGCATGTTTTTTAAAAGCATCAGAGTCTTATTCAGGTGCAAAAGAGTTTCATTAAACCGAAATCCGATGGATAGTGGGAGGCCTGCTGCGCCTCAGCTGGTGCCGTGTGTATGGAGACGGGCCCAGTAGAGCAGAGGGGGATTCAGAATCCAGCTGGCAGCAGTCAATAATTCATTTCTGCCAAATCTCTTCCTGACCTTTTCCAGCGTTGTGCATGACAATAGATGTGATGGAGCGCTCAGTGACGCTCGTTAGATGGAAATACGGAGGCTGTATTGTGTCGCTGTAGCATAGAAGAGCTGCGTTCCTGAATCACCGGGTCCCTACGCTGTGCTCACTGCCCCTACACACTCAGCAGGGGATATCTGTAGGAGTTAACTTCACTTGACAAAATTTGCTTATATGGAAAGCTCTAGTAGATCACATACTGTATTAATAAAGGCATGCAGATTAGAGGGTTTGGGTTTATGGGTATGAGTATTTTTTTAAAGAAAGGATGCATTAAATTGATCAAAGCTGGCAGAATGTTTTACTTTTTTTTCCTATTACTTTTATATTGACCAAACAATATTTTCTCTGCCCTAACCCAACCCTAACCTTGCCCCTTGAACTGAAACTTTCAGATAAACATCATTTTTATATTTTTACTTGTTCCCACAATGTCAAAAATGTAAGGTTTTACTATCCTTGTTGGACATTTGAGCCCCACAATGTACTATAAACAAGTACACGCCATATACCAGCATATTCGCTTTGGATAAAGGCGTCTGCTAAATGACTAAATGTAAATGTAAATGTAAATATTCATAGATCGATTAATTTGCCATCTGTACAGTAATATATCAAATCTACAATTGTTTTTCTATTCTATTTGTGGTGCATACACACTCTCAACGATTCTGAAATCTCACTTAAGCTGGCCGAATACCCTGTGAAGTCCACTTCGCATGGCCCATCAGCGATTGGAAAGTTCCCAGAGTGTCTGACAGAAGGTGCGTGAGTCAGATGGAGGGTGAGGACAGTCTCTGAAGAGGTAGCAGTTGGTGAAGGCTGTTGTGCTATCGCTGTGTGGCAGAACACTGTTATGAGAGAAAGCCACTCTGACACTTTTAAAGCCATTATGTAACCGGCCGTCTGTGTGATTGACACAGTTCCAGCCATTAAAACACCCGGAGACGGGTAGAACAAACTGGACAGGGTTATTCGGAAATTCTGTGGCACCTATTCGGCCAAAAGCAGCGTGTAGAAGGCCAGTCCAAATACTCCTCTCCAATGAAGAAACATAACCACACCACAGAGTTACTGCACAAAAAGAGGAGAAAAGAGGAGTAAATATGAATGAACGAATGAATAAATCCACCAAAGCTGAAATCTCAGCTTCTTCTCCAGAGAGCGTGACAAAAGCCATCACATCATTCCTGTCCTGTTGCAGCCTGTCTGAGCATCACAGCACTTCCATATTTAATGTTGCTTCCTCTCATCTGTGAATATTGCGTGCTGCCTGACACCCTAGAAGCTCTCGCTCCTTCCACCGCTGATCAGAGCGCATTTCTGCTCTCTTCTCCTCCCTCACGCTCTAGCAGTCAGCCCCGGCTCATAGTCTGACGAGTTTGTTCCCTCTAACACACACTCAACGCTAAGAGGGAGATTAGTCGAGGAAGCCTAGTGCCCAGATCTATGCAAACGGCATGCTTATCTCACATTCATGAATGCTTTTAATCAATAAGTCATCTACATCTGCTGATTGTCTGGCTCTTCCTGTGATGGCTGCTAAGTGGGACATTCATTCTGTTAAGTCTCATTGAGGTCAAACCTATAAGAAAACGTAAGGAGGTCCATTGGTACATAAACGACCTGCATTTTATTAGGCTATACTATACATATTGCTGAAATGGAAAAAAATATATAAAAAACAATAGCATGCAAAAAAAAGCTAACAAAATGTAACTCAAGATGCATAAATTTAGCCCCTTTCTCAACATTCTTTCTCAACGTTATCAAAATCTACTTTATTAAATATGTTTTAATACGTTCTACCTGTCTAATTCTCTATTTGGCAGCCTTTCTGTCCATTTGTCTGTACGCTCATTTTTTCTGCCATTCTGTCAAACCATCTGTCTGCCTGTATATCATTTTCCTCCTGCCAATTTGTCTGCCCACCCTTCCATTCATCTGTCTATCCATATATCAATCTGTCTATCTGTCCACCCATCTTGTTAATCTGTCTGTCTATTCGTCTGTTCTTAATATCATTGTCTATCTGTCCATCCGTCAGTCCATCTGCTTATCTGTTATTCTATCTATCCTTCTGTCAATCCATTGGTCCACTGGTCCGTCTCTCCGTCCATACATATCATTCTGTCTATCTGTCAATCCATCTGTCCAGGGCTATTCAAACGGTGGCACACTGGCCAAATCCGACCTGCCATTCATCTTCATCCAGCCCGAGGGAAGAGTACGCACAGATCGTACATTATTTGGTTTGTCCACAAGGTGGTAAAACCGGCCCAAGCCTTTGGATGAGATGAGAGACGCAACAACAACAACCTACCGGAGACTGCAACTCCAATTAAAGGCAGCGATGACAAGAACTTGTGTGCGGTAGTTATGACATTATCCACAATTCTAGCTTAAAGGAGTATAAAGGCAGTGTTGTCGTTAATAATCTGTTGAGAAATAGCACAACACTGGACGAATATGATTATCAAATGGAGTCTGAAAGACGCTCGGCTGTATTCTAATCAGTTTCAGACAGCGTGCCAGTAGCGCTTCAATGGACAAAATAATAATTTAAAAAAACTCACTACGTCACTCACTATACTCACTATGAGTTTTAGAAGAGTTATAAAGTCCTAAACGAATGTTAAGAGTTGGAAACATGCAGGTTTAGGTATGGAGTAGGTTTGGTCATTCGTATGAAATACACCCAGTAAAATATTACCACGAGATCGGTAATTAAAAAATGATATTGCTAATTAGAACAGTCCACACACTGCATTGAAACAAAAGCCGCATTTTGATTGGCAATGACAGTCATAAGTCATTTCAAGACAACACACGCAACACGAAACTGTCATTATTTTTGTCGTTAGGTCGCATAAGATACGCATAAGAGCCGTAGTTCATTGGAGGACAGGCTGCATATATAGGCTACATTACCTGTGTTTAACTAAATCACATATATTTCAATTGATTCGTTGTATGTTTATGCACTGCAGATTATATATAACATTATAATGTAATACAATATTTTGTATTTTCAAATTTAGGTGGATTTTTCTTTTAAATTTGTACTACTGCATGTTCAAAATAATCTGAACAAGTATTTGTTGTTTTTTTCCCCATTGTACCGAGATCGTGTACTCAATAAGTATTTTATAATCCCAAAACAAACACTGCCTCTAAGCACTTGACAAAAGATGAGTCATTCATATTTTCAAAGCAGTCTTGAAACACTTTAGTTCCATAAATATTTCAGTGTTTGGGGACAATTTTTTGGGAAAGGGATGCTAAGTGGATGTTTGTCTGCTATATTTTTAACAGCTGCGTGTTAGCTCGAAATGAGAGGCAGGTTTAGCCCATTAGCAGGCATATTTAAATAGCTTTGGCTGACCTGCGTAATCTAAAAAGAGACACATTGCTTCTATGCATTGTTTGGTCACGTGTCTCGTTCCTAATGACGCAGAGCTGGTGGTTTGTGCCATTATGGTCAAGCAATTTTCAAGGGGGCGCTTTTATTTAAAGTGAAAGTAATCTCTGGCTGCTTCTTGAAAAGTACACAAACAACATTAATGACTGCAACAATAGATCATATACTTCCAAGTCTAAATATACACACACCAATTGACCATATGCAAATAAGATGCAATGCTAATGGAGTTCTTCGGTTTTTAATGCAAAGCAAAAGATGGCATGGCAATGAATGGATGCAAGGATGAAAGGATAGATGGATACACTGGGGCACAGAAATGAGGAAGGTGGCTGGCATTTCATTTCATCACTGTAGTTGTGAAAACTGAAGGGCTCTTTTCCCTCCTCCAGCACCTCCTGCCCCGCTGTTCCATTTTTCCTCTCGCTCTCATACATTGATTGGAACTCATGAATATTTCATTTCTTTTGTAAAAAATTATTTTTAAAAAGTGGCTCGACATATTAACAGGAAACTCTCTCGTTCTCTATTTTCAGAAAATACGAAAATTAACTCGGAAATGTAGGGCTGTACTATAAGCTGACTTGAGGATGCGCTTACAACGCATTCGCGCGTAAAATCTAGTTTAACCAGCCACTAAATGCACTTTTGAAAAAAAAAAAAAAAAGACAAAAGTGACGGTAAATGTATTGATAATGTTACAAAAGCATTTATTTGCAAAGCTTTTATTTTATGTAAATACTGTTATATTTAATAGTTCTATTGCTGTCTGTAATAGAAAACAGTTTCCTGAGCACCACAATCAGCATTTTAGATTAATTTCTAAAGGAAATCTTGTGACGCTGAAGACTTTAGTAATGGCTGCTTTGCATCACAGTAATAATAAATTAAAACAGAACAATTATTTTAAATCATCATTTTTATTCAACAGCATTTTTCCATCCTTGGTGAGACTTCTTTAATCTTACCAACTTTTTAATGATACTTTCTAAGCTGCAACGTGCTGCGATTTGTTCATAGTGTATTTTCCCTTAGCCTTTCAGTAAAGTTGAGGCTGGATCTGTAGGGCAAACAAGGGGTCAAAAATCATGTCAACTCTTCAGAACACTGTTACTAAGCAGATTTGAAACTAGGTCATGACCACCGACAAGAGAGGAGTTCAAGCAGGCTGTTGCTTTTCTGGAGTAAAGCAAAGCTAATTTAATTATGATGGAGTTATAGTAGTCGTCTTACTGACAGGGTACCAATATTAGACACACGATGATAGAAACCTGCTTAGAAAACTGATCTGCTTTTTAGAAAATAATTTATATATACAGTCCTCACGGGACTTTATATATAAATAATTGTAAGTTGAACATCATCGGTCCCGACAGCTCAATTCCTCTGAATGCACACCTTCAGTGGTCTGGATAATTATGATTTCATAATGTTCTCAATAATCTGAATAGAGCAGATGTGCAGCTTTTGAAAGAGATCAGGCATCTAACGCCCCGTGTAACAGAAACTTTCTCCCCAAGTGTCTTCCATATTTCTCTCTTCC
>NC_056711.1:17387356-17439856 GCF_018831695.1 Puntigrus tetrazona | reverse complement strand
AAAAATGGGTAACATGGTTGAGCCTAAATTTACTTGGAAACAGTCAAAAAGGTTAAGCCAAAAACATACAAGTGAACAATAAATGTACTTTATTTTTAACATTAGAAACTGGGTCTGTGCCAAAACCGCTTCCTGGCAGAATGATTTATTCAAAAGAAACTAATAAATGCTGAAAACGTCTCTCATTGTTATATTTGAGTAATCACTTTTCTCTTACAGGACAGTCATGGGACCTCAGCAATATTCAGGATTTAGTGGTTGAAAACAGGTTCTTCTTTTGGCCTCTTATCTCCAATTAAACCTTCACTATGATTAATTGCATCTGCAGGGTAAAGTTTCTTAGCAGTGTGGCATGGGCCAGTGCAAGTCCGATTCTGAGCTCATAGGGTGGGCTTGCTGACTCCAGTCTGACCTGAGACAAGATATATAGAGCCTAACAACAACTGCTCCCTCTCTGCACCCTATAACATTATTAATAGCTTCCACTTTGAGCCTGAACATTTTCTAAAGGGCACAGGAGAACATATATAATACACTAACAACAGATTATTCTTATTCTATAATTACTATTCTATAATTTATTTATAATGCAAAACTCAAAGGTGGTATGTATCGTATATACATATATATACATATATATACACATATACATACATGTATATATATATATATATATGTATATACATATATATACACATATATATAAACATATACATACATGTATATATACATACATGTATATACATATATACACACATATACACATATATATATATATATATATATATATACACACACACACACACATATACATATACACATACATATATACATACATATATATATATATATATGTGTGTGTGTGTGTGTGTGTGTGTGTGTGTGTGTGTGTGTGTATGTATGTATATGTGTGTATATGTATACACACACACCATATACTATTTAAAAGTGGTAATAAGAACCATTCATCTTGCAGCCAGGTCAAATACTGAGTCTCTTTATTATCTTTAGGAAGAGAGAGAGTTGCTACAGTTGCAGTAAAGCATATTGCAGATCGGCTATTTTGGAAAAGGTATTGAATTAGCCAAAATGACATTAAACTGTGCAATGTTGTTGTTTAATTACAAAGACAAAGCTAGACTTATTTTTATTTTGGAAATAAAATATACAGCAGAACGGACAGGGCTGTAAAAAAATAAATCCAGTCTCCTGGCAGGCACAGGGTCTCGGCACGCAGACATATTTCAGTAGATGAATCCATCCAGTGCTGGCAGCAGGTGCTACGCAGGGCATCACATGCCTTCACAGATGCCACTCACTCAAATACCTGCTGTTTGTTTCTCGCAGAGGTCAGGGTTTGTTGTTTTTAAGTGCACAGACTGTGTGTGGTTTTATTAAATAAGAAGGGTAATGCAAAATACCATTATCAGATCCCGCATACCTGTATATCAGTACTTCTCTCATCAAAATGGTCCCATCTCTGTTCCTCTATCCTCTTTATTTAATTCCCTATCTTTCCTTTTCACTTTTTTTTTCTGTCCTTTCATCATGATTCACTGATTTATTGCTCAGCAACACCCTAGCAATCGCACTTTAACAACTTCACGCCCATTTCCTGTCATTTTGACTGACTTATGTGAACCAATGTTTGGACCAATTAGACTTGGTCCAGGAAGAAACTGCATAGCAAACGACCCTGCACCCCCTCTGAACATTTTAGGTTGCTAGGGTGTTGTCTATGCAGCTACTAAATAAATAAATGGGCAAGAAACCATTCCGACAGCCAAGCGGTGCCTTCAAATAGTTTCAAAATATGACTTTACTTCAGAACGCCACAGCTTTGAACATGAAATGCCTTCAGTCTCGCTTTCAGACTGATTGTTCTAAACACTAGAAAGACCAATCAGAAAGTGATTGCTGCTTCTCCGCTGTTTGTGTTTTCACTGCTTCTGATGTCGGTTATTCCAGACATTTACACCTGAACGCAATTTTCAACCGCCTTGAAGGTAAACATAATAAGAACCGCCTAATCTGTAATTATCACATGAAGCATAAAGTTCCTTTTTTAGCCACGCAGTGAAAGTCATTGAGTTTCCAACATCGTTTAAAACGTGTTCTGTGAATTATCGAGAGATATCACAATTTAGTAGTTTATTCGGTTTATCCTTTAAAAGGCCATCTTAAACCAACTCAAACCAGCATCTCAGTTTCAAAACCAGCGTTTTGGGATTTTTTGAGGGGTTTTTTTACAGGGGAAGCTCTCAGATTTAAATCAAAAATACCTTTTCTTGTTATCTGAAGATGAGTGTAGGTCTTAGGTTTGGACTGACATAAAGGTGATTAATTAATGACAGAACTTTTTTTGGTGAATCCCTTTAAGGGTGAGTAAACAATGATTTTTAGGTGAAGACTGCTTCACTTTGCAGCTTATCCTTGTCAGTCTCAGCCTAATTAGACCGAAAGAGAAAAGAAGAAAGTTAGAGCAGGTAAGTCTGCAATAGAAAGATCAAAAAACAAACAAAAAAAAAAAAAAAAAAAAAAAAAAAAAAAATCAGAAACCAATAACTACCAGAAACAACACTTTTGCAATTAAAACTTTGAGAACGTGTTTAATAATAGTCTTCCTTTATTCAGTGAGATGTGTGTAATTTTAGCAAACGTTGTGTGTTGTTTCAAACTTGTAACACCTTTGTTTATCTTCAGAAAACAAATTAAGATATTATGGATTAAACCTGACAGCTTTCTGACCCTGCGTAGACACCAACGCAACTGAAATATTCTCAGATCCGGAGATAGCAAAACAGATATCCACAAAACGGTCCGCAACAGCCGTCGACCGCAATGTTCAAACAATTAAAACTTTGAGAATGCGTTTAATAATAGTCTTCCTTCACTCGGGTTGAGATACCTGTAATTTTAGCAAAAGTCGCAAGCCCTTCAGTTCAAACAATAAAGCGCGCGAATGACTATTTTATGTTGTGTATCAAATTCCAGACAAAACATTGTTTTAAAGGCAAGTGATAAAATAAACCAGACTGCTCTGTTCCTTTTATGTAGAGATGTGCAGCATTTCTGAAGCACCCAGGAGTGAACTAGATACAGAGACCTTTGATATGTCTTCCTGTTTTCCCTCTGTCAGAGCCTCTAACTCAAACATAATGCTCTGTTTTGAGAGCTCTCTGTTGAGAAAACATGTCTTAGTCACTTTTTTTCTACTCAGAGTTTCTTTTACTTTCTTCATGCTGTGTGCCCTAAATTCTTGCAGGATTTCGTATATTACTTTTTTGAATTATAAAAAAATATATATATATATATATATATATATATATATATATATATATATATATATATATATATATATATATATATATATTTTATTTTATTTTTTTTTAATTGAATAAGTAAATAAATAATATAATTTTTTTTTTTTAACCTGGCTTGACCCTTATTACATATTATATATTGTCCAAACCAATATATTCACATTTATAATATTAAGAAAAAATTATTTAACTAGAATTTGGATTGTAATCACTAACAACCCAAACCAGTAAAAAAAAAAAAAAAAAAAGTTTAATCATTTATAACAAAAAGTCACCTCAAATAAAAAAAAAAAAAAAGTACAATTACAAAATCAAAATAAAGCTTTAAGAAAACAGAAAATCTCAAATTAAAATATTAACAAAAACTAAAATCAAAGACAACGAAATACTGACTTTATTAGTTAGCTTTACCAAAGGAACACTTCATGCTTCCAAAATATGTAGGAATTGAAATTAAACTTGTTACAGTATGTTTTTGTATAGTACATAAAGTTTTTCCGTGTCAAAATATGACGTATGTTTGATTCATCATTATATGACACCATGTGATGTTTTCCATTTAGATGCATTACTGGCGTGGGTGTTGTTCTGTGGGTGAACACTCATTACATTCAATCATAAACTATATTAATGACTCCCAGAGATATAAACAAGATGTTCTCTCTGAGTTAAGCGGTTTACTTGATCACTCCAATTTCTGTTTATCGCTTATCATTAAACTCTATGTAGAAGCAACATGTTAAGGCTTATGAGTCATCAAAATTCCCTTCAGGCATGTGCATGTTCATTATAGCGTTTAAAATAAAATAAATATACCTCAAGATCCGCTTTTCCTTAATGATGCAGAAAAATTGCCTTTAAACTTTTTTGTTTTCGTTTCCCCAGAGGACGCAAGTTTATTAAAAAAGTGGTTTTTTACGCATTTATGCATAACTGTACAATTTTTACACAAGGCCATCTAATTATTGTCTTTAAACACTATCTTTTGTTTTCCGGATAAAGCAATGCAAAAAGATAAACCTCCCCAGGTTGTTAAAGCCCTGAAGGACCCAGCTGCGCACTGAAGGCGGTATCTGCAGATATATGAGAATGAATTTGCAGTGACAAACAGAGAGAAAGCCATTTTTATCTTAGGCCACAAGCGCAGCTTGTTCTCCTGTCAGATTGTACGGCTTTAGGGCTGCGTTTTGCATCAGGACTTGATTTGCTTAAGCCCAGCACGCCATTTACTCTGACGGCTCTTTCCCAAACATCAAAGATGCTTCTGCTGAAGGTGCTTTGCAAACACACACACACACACACACACACACACACACACTCTCTCTCTCTGACAGAGCACTTCTTCTTTGAATGCAATATAACATCTGAACTTGCGCATTATAGTTTGTCCATTATTTAGGACGATCTGTCTGTTTTATACACAAATGGAAACTGAAAGATCCCTTGTTACCTTAAGAAGCTATTTTAACCTGTCTTGATCCTGTAGGAGATCTTAAGTGATGTTTCATTCAGTAATATTTTTGACATGAAACCAGTTCATATAGATGAAAGGTTAAAATGACTTCATGTTTTCTCCTAAAACACTAAATTGCAAAAAAACAGCACTACGCTCCTATTTTTATTATACAATGCAATATTTTTCTGAGCAATGGGGTAATTGCTTGCAATGACAAAAGATTTAATTTTATATCATTTGATCCAACATTTGATTATTTCTGAAATGTCACACATTCAAAACTATCACATATTTTCGGCCAAAAGGCTAGTTTATTTTATATAGTATATTATAGTATATTTATTTTTCATTAAATGGGTTTAAATGCATAGTTTTTTTTTTTAATTAATGAACATCTGATGGTTAAAAAAGCAAAATAAAACCAGCCTATTTAGAGGGACTTGCATGATTAACGTGATTTTTGAATATGCTTTTTAACGACGGATTGAAATGAAAATTGTCAATCTGGTTTCTAAATGCATTTTTAATTCTCATCATGAACAATTTATCTGTGCAGATGTTTCTTTTTTTACATTACGTCATAAATTTTCTGTAAAAATTATGTAGTGTCGCTACATGATTCTTTGCAACTTAAATTATAAATTAAATTATAAAAATTATAAAAAAATATTAAGTAAATTATTAAGTAAAAACTTTATAGTTTTTTATAGTCTTTGTCTGAGTTGAAATATTTGAAAGCTTCAGTGAATACTGAATTGAATTGAATTGAAACGCAGTTTCAACAAAGAAAAAAAATGTCCCCAGCGTGAACAGCGCCGACTGCAGGCAGTTACCCGGATGAGCCTGTGTTGTTAGTTTTACCAGTTGTTACCCATGGAATGTAGCGACCGACCAATCAGAATCGAGTATTCCACGAAGCCGTGTAATAATATAAAATAACATATAGCTAGCAAACCATTTACAGCAGCCGATCAACATGGTTTAACTAGATAGCCATAAGCCAAATCTAACCCTTAGTACAAAGACTGCGCATCGTTTGAGCCCCTAACACGCAATAGCACAGTTCTCTTCTTTTAAATGAACAAGACACTGTGTAACAAGCTCAAAACTAAATCATTTCTCTCCCCCCGCAGTGTGCAGTCAGTCCTAGGCCTGTTTTCAGCCATCAAAATAACGTGCCTAGAAGCACAATGTCCAAATTTGTCAGGTCTATCCTCTGCAGCGCGTTTAATCTCACAGCTTTATCCCTGAACTTCAACCTAACAGCAGCCAGTCAGCAAATGAAGGTTAACTTTAGTCAGCATAAATCAAATGCCTGCGAGCGATCTTTCATTTTTCTATTTATACGACCTTACATCATCCTCAGGTTAACCTGTGTGCGGTTTCTCTCACTCCGTGCCAACACCGCATGCACACAGCATAGTTATGCTCCCATTTGGACTCCAGCTGTAATTTTACTTCCTCTTACATTTATCAATTATCTCTCAGCGCTCACTAAGGAAAATTTTCCTTTGTTTAAAATGCATGGCCCCATTTAGAAATCGTGTGCTTGTTAATTATTCAGACTGGTTTTCCTTCACTGTGCGAGCTAAATGGCACACATTAGCCGCACTTTGACAGTTCTGTTATAGCGGCATTTGCATGCAAAACAGGCTACCCAACAGAGAACGATTTTCTTTGTTGTTACTTTTTTACAGTTGCGGCACAGGGTATGAAAAGGACACCACGCCACGAAGTCTGCCGTCTGTGTCCGGTCGTGATCCGATTTGAAGCAAATCTGATTTAAATCAATGTTCTGAGTCCAACATGATAATCTTCGTTTTGTTCAACCCTCACAAATAAGCACGACTTTTGTGGATTCTGAAGCCTGGCTCCAATCTCCAAAAACTAGAGTCTATAATCCATAGCACTGCTTTCACTAACAAAAAACAAAAAATAAAAACCAAAAATCAAAAGTCATCTTGTTTGTATCAGGAGAAGAATATGCACAAATCAAGCACAGTTCACAAACTAAAGCAATCTTAAACGAAAACTGTGGATTTTGATATGAGGAGACAACAGGGAATAAACATTTTCAGAGAGAAGCGTTATTATGGATTACTTAATAAGCCTTAAATTTAAAACATCTTACATTTCTTACAAATGCGCAGATTTTTGCTGCACAAGATTGGTGTTGTTTGGATTGCATGACTAAATGTTGTTTGTGGTGTGACTAATTCTGACGGCACCCATTCACTGCAGAGGATTCATCGGTGAGCAAGAGACGTGCTAAATTTTGAGTAAAAAACGAACGCCTCGGTTGGCCTGGGTGTGAGGACATTTTCAGCAAACTTTAATTGGTAAACTATTTTATCAAACATGCATAAAAACCAAATGATCTTGGAACGATTTAAAACCGGGAGCGCTAAAATGCAGGTTTTGGACTATATAAAAAATTATGCAAATGCATACTTTCATTAAAGCACCTAACACCACCCTTTCCCTAAACCTACCCACTTCTTAACGATATTAAACAAATATGAGTGCAGTTACAGGTATGCATGGCAAAAACTGACAAACAAGCAGTTTAAAAGCATTACAGCCAAGTCGTGTTGCCTTCCAAGTCCTTCTTGGAGCCATACAATGTCTTTATGCAAAGAAGAGACAAGAGATATGCAAAATCATTCTTTGACACTTTGTGCCTCTTTATCAGTACAACCACGATGAAATTTAAACGAGACCAATCACTGCAGATTACACTCATGGATCTGTATAGTCCGTTTAGGCCTACTATCACATGTCATAAATGAACTTAGCCCAAATTATTTTTAAGGTCATCCGTCACAATCACGGTCAATAAATAAAGCAAATTTGTCCTATATTTGTCCCACGAATGCATGCATCTCAGAGCGCAGTGTGTCAGCAAGCACATTGTAATTTAATCAGAGCCAACTCCTCCTGCTGCTGTTATTAATTTTACATTTCCCGCTGATTGCTTTATAACTAACAGAGGTTTGACTGCGTATTACAACCTCTGATTATAATGATGACGCCCCCCAGTCAGAGCACAGGCCCATACATTCAACTCGGCTCCGAGCGCGCATTAAAACACTGGCGGCCGGCAGGTAAGAGAACGCAGCATTAGTGCTTTCACGAGAGCCGGTTCTGCTCATCAAAAACGAAAGAAAATATTTTAATGAATGCATAATACGTTGCTCTGAGGTCAGCAGATTGAAGGTTTCATGTGTAATTACTGGCAAGCGGAGAAATTAGTTCATAAGCTCAGCGCTAGGAAACACAAACGCACCTAGTGATCCTATTTGCATAAAATACCAGATGCTGTGAGCGCTTTCACTCCATCAAGCTAGCGTTTTCTTGTATTTTCTACAAGCGTGTTGACCGTGAATGGCTCTTTATGTAGATAAAGTACTCAAGTGCTAATTACCAGAATGCAGTAGGGGTATGTGTAATCAATCATTAATGCAATTTCAGGTCTGTAGTTTATTTATGTAATTAGCATAGTAATGTAATTACAGTATTAATCATACAATGATTATGTTGCTGCCATCTTGTAAAAAAAAACAAAAAAAAGAAAACAATAGCATCTCAGGTAGTTAAATGGCTGCAGAATAAACTACAATGATAGGCAGCTGTTTTACATATAAATATAGGCTTACTTTTTTTTGGTGAAGAAACTGTTCTTTTAAATACAATTGTCAAAAAATTTTCGAAAGTTTCAAGTAATAGTTTAAACCCAAAGTGAACGCTGGGAGGTATACTTTTTATTAAAATTAATAAATTTGATTTAAATTAGATTCCGCCTTGTTTACTTATTCTAAAATGATATACATATTTGCGGAAAACACAAAATATTGTGAAAATTGCGTAACCAAAAAAAGTCATGGAACATTTTTTAGAAATGCTTTTCACAGACTTGGAATGCTTTTAAAATTTGCGGTAATACTTTTCTATGAAGCCTGTGTTTATAATACATTATAAAGGTAATCAACAGCTGTCTAAAGAGTACCATCAAGATAAAACTGATATTATAGGAAAAAAATAATAATAATAAAAAAAGTTTAAAGCAAATGTGTCATATTACACAGTAATGTCATCTGGTATCTGTTCTTATGGCTGTTTAAAAAAAAATAGTAGTATTATTATTAGCACTTACATGCTATTTTATTTGTAACTATGAGAAATATAATCCATTGTGACAAGTGGATGATTTGTGTACATTATGTTATTATCATACTCTTAAAAGCTATAACCACAAATAACACAGTAAAACAGTTCTTATGAATATTACAACATATTAGTAAGTTATTTATAATGCATTCATTACAACAACCTTATAACACAATACAAATACGAGCTTCATTATTTTTTAGGTGAACCATCCCTCTTTCTGAAAAAGAGAATCATGGCCTTTTCTGAAATAAACAAAAGGCATAAACACAGTACTTTAATTAACAGAACACAGGCTGATCATGAATGATCTGCTCATGTAAGAATAGTCACGGTGACCCTCGTGATAAACGTATTTCATTTATTTCATTCCGTGCTTGTTTGTTTCATTAAGAAATCATTAATATCATTTTTCATCATACGCCCTTCACCCAAGCGTAGGTTCTGCGCGCTCCGATCGTAAGCCTTTCAGATGAGGTTTCTCTATCTATGGCAGTAGAATTTACCGACCTCAATCAATGAACCTTTGTACAACAGGGCAAAATTATCGCTTGTGACAAAAGAAACAAATTAGCGGTTAATCTCTCCATTGCTACCCCATGGATTTTCATTAGCCTGACATTGTGCCCACAGCAGGAAGCAAATGAGATGTCATGCAACCTGGAGCACAAAGTCCTGAATGGTCCAGTGATAAACGAATCGTTAAAAAAAACCTGACTGAGAATTTCTGAACCGTGGTATGAAGCGCTTCAGGAATATTCTCCAGGGTAAACCGAGGACTTATTATTACGGTGCTTGTTAAACAAAACAACGTAAAATGACCCCTTTAAACCGTTCTTCTCCCTTGGGTAAGTCAATCGCCATTTTAGAGAGTTCAGGTGCTAATATAGACAGATTACGTTCATGTGCATGTTCTCCTCCCGTAAACAAGGCTGATTACATCCAATATTGTACGTTAAAGCATGCGTATGCATGGTCATATGTGATCTCATGGCTGTCTGAGAAAAGATTGTATCGTTATTATTATTACTTAAGTGGTATTTGTCCGCTTTAAGTGAAGTAACAAGTAAAATGGCAAGATATGAGACTTATAATGCATTATAACGAGAATAATAATGAGAAATATAAGCCATTGTAACTTAAGTAAATGTAGTGTGTTCATTTGGTTATAAATTATACTCTTAAAAGCTATAATTACAAAAAAGTAAATATAACGCATTAAAAAATAGTTCTTATTGATGCACCATATTATAAAAAGTTATTATAATGCCCAAGAACGCCCTTATGAATTTATTCTAAATAAGGGCTTCATATGAAGTGTTACCAAGAACTCTAAAAAACTAAATAATAAAAAGGTAAACAAAAAGATCCCTAAAAACAAAACACAAAATCCTAGTAATGCCCTAAAAACAACATTGAAGAAATTAGCAACACTTTATCGACTTTGCATCACATTTTCTGTAGAAAATGGATCTAGTCTCATCATGCCGTTCATCACGAGGGTCGCGTTTTAATCAAAAGGTTTGTTATTTGCTAGAGACGTACATCGCAAAGACTTCGAAAACAGCAGGCCGGTCATAACAGATGCGTGTCAGTGAACTAGTTCAAATCCCAGTACTGTACACAAGAATGAAAGAAGAATCCTCGCTGAGAGATGTTCATGTGCAAAATCCTACTGTGGCTACTTCTTATAAGCTACACTGCAGCGTGTCCTTTTCTCTGACCTCAATCTCTCCGTGCAGCTCTGCATTACCATAGTAACAGTCTGAGACAAAGATCAGGCCTGTGTAAATACATTCATCCAAAGAATAATGAAGCAACCGGCCAAGCTTGTTAGTGTTACCAGACAATGCATTTGTTTTTGAAACTATCTGGCAAATTTTGCCATACGGGGGACACAATTATCGGAGCGCTGAAGACGGGGAAAATTAAGGCAGTGGTTTGTTGCTGGGGGCTGGGCCCCGAAGGGGAGGTCTTAGCATATTCCCAGTAGGCTGCAAGTTAAATAAAATAAATCGATTTTAAAAACTAAATGACACTAAAATAATACAAAAAGTGACATTTCAATAATGTGTAATGAATGCAATTTAAAAAATAAAAAATACGGGGATGTACAGAGTCGAGGCTGAAAACAGCTGGTTTACAGTAGCATATCAAGTGACAAACACTTGATGTTAAGGCAAGGCGATTCTATAAATCATAAAAAAACAACAACTACAGATTCAAAACATTTAATTAGCATTTCATATTTACAACCTGTCGAGAACTGCTGCGCAAACCTGTAAATCTGTCCAATAAACAACAACAAAGCGCATCAAGAAAACATAAAACCTAAAATAAAACCCAATAAAGTTCACGAGGCAAAGAGGAGGAAGAAATTTTACGTGGGTTTTACTGCTACATAAAGCGGAAGTGTTTTCCGGTTGATATTGAGGCTTTCGTCTGTATCTCTAGTGCCGCTTATCACACGCTGCGTTTAACGAGCGGTGCGTGTAATTTTAATTCTGCAAAATATGCATTAGAAATATAGAACACTTAAATATATATATTTCACAGTAAGTCTATTATTCACTTTTTGGTCACTATTTTTTGTCGATCTTTACTGCAGAAGTGCAATACCAGCGTCATGACTCAATGCTTTAACAACCTGAAGAAATATTGAACTTCTCAAAATCATTACTGTGTGACAGCACTAATCTTTCTCAGCTCACACAGATGAGCCGAACACCACCATTCTATAATCCTGTGAAGCTCATAAACCTACAAATACCGCATCCATCAAAACTGAACATTGTGTGTGGATGATCTCAGTCTTCTTGCCGTCGTGGTTTATGTAAGAGACGATCCTGACACCTTGAGGAAGACTTGAGAAGTTACAGCGTGTCAGAAACAACATCTAATTATTCAGTAGGCTGGTATTACCTGATAGAAATCACAAAGTCATCTTTATCTCATTTAAAGCAGTATTTTGTTGCACTGAATTCATGTGATTAAAGTGGCTTACTAATGTTAAAACTAGTTTGGAGTGTTTTTATTTTTTTTATTAAGCAACCCAGGTATTCACGATTGACATTTAAAGCACTCATTCATACTTAGTTCTTCTAATACATTGAATTAAATACATTACACCACAGTTGCACAAAAATTATGTTTAAATAATGCCACAACAATCTTTTATTCAAGGATTTGCAACATGCAACAAACCCTGATTATATCACCTTTGAAGTCTGCCGAAATACACAAAACTATCCAGAAACAATTCATTCTGACTACATAAAACTTTGTTAGCACCGTACGCAACTTACAGCATATGTAATTATATTATAGTGGATGCCTGACCTGACAGTGCCCAATCATTTTAGGAGTGCTTTCAAAAGCTGCTTTTCATGTCAAAGTTCAAAGGCTTGAGAAGAAGGTCTAGAATATATGAGGAAAGCCATTCTTTAAAATTCCTCGTTCATTTAAATGTCTGTTGCTACTGTGCCACTGTGATGAATGATAACAATAAAAGATATTTTAGGCTTCCTTGAGAGTGAAGGTGAAATAGTGCCACCTGCTGTGGATTTATTTAGTAAACGTTTAGGTACTAAACGTTAAGAAACTTGTTGGACAATATGGAATCCTAATATATTACAGTACATGACAAAAACAAAAGAAAAAAAGCAATGACGTATATGTATATGTGTCATTGCCTTTGAGTGTGTGTACACATATATATGTGAATAATAACATATATATGTATATGTTATTACTCACATATATATATGTATACACACACACCCACATATATACATACATACATACATATACATGTACATATATAAACACACACACACACACACACACACACACACACACACACACACACACACACACACACACACACACACACGAGTATTAATAACCCTTTTCTTTTGTCTAACCCAACATTATAGCAACATAAAATTTCTTTTCAAAACAGGTTCATAAAAGTGCATAATTTAACGACTAGATTTCATTAGTCATTGTGTCTATTCTAGTCACTGAATAAAAAAGGCACAGAGAGAAGTGTGTGTACCGGAGCTGCATTTAGTCAAACAAAAGCTTAAATATATATCCAAAAGCCTGACACATCGGCGCAAATGTTAAAAAAAAGACTTCAAATAATAGTTCTCAGGAAACCATAGCCATCATTTTCTAAATGAACACATTTGATTTGCTGGTTTTAGGCACATAATAACCAGATACAGATAATGTCACGTCCTGCCCCGGGGTTTTAAAGCCCAGACGATTCTAGAAAATCTGAGAATAAACACAAAAAAGTTGTTTAAACCACACTGTTTATGCACTTGCTCTTACCAATGGAAATATGCGTGCCTTCTATGAACGGTTAATTCTAAAAGTCAGTAGTTAAGTGATTCTAAGTAAGTCTAAAGTGAAATAAATGCAGCATTTCAACTGCATATTATTAAAAAGAACTAAATGTCAACTTAATTAGAATTAAAGCTGGATTGCATCCATTGACGAGGCATTAGGTCGACTGAGGAAAATTGTCCGTCATGTGCAAATATTCTGCGAATGTGAGAGTATGTCTGGCCCTGTTCTGAACAAAGCGGCCTTGTTTGACATTTTAACGCTTTCCATAACAAGCATGCCAAAGTCTCTCCAAGGCCTGTTTCCTTCTAAGGCTTCGAAGGACTCCTCTGCATTTATTGAACTAGACGCGTCTGTTTGTTGTTTTCCTCGCAAAGAAGCGCTTAGAGCCCAGAGGTGTGCATCAAACACAGTAAAGCGAGCTGAAATATTGATGAACTTGAGGAGGATTCTCCACAAATACAGCCTCCACAAAACGACACTTGTGTTCCCCGATTACAATCAGCAAAGACTAAGTTAAAGCCGAGTTAATAACACATTCTTGCCATCTGCTATGGGCTGGCAGTCCCAGGAAGTCTTGGTATTTCCAGAACTCTATAAATAGGCCTCACAACCCACAAGTCGCACTGCCCTCAGCCACGATCTGCTTGAACACAGCACCAATTCAGACTGCTCCAAAACAGGATGTGACATCATTTCCTCTTGCCCATAATGCGATTCTGTCTCCAGGGATACAGGTTGTAGGAAAACGTTATAGTTACAGGACCTGCGCAAAAAAAGAAAAACTAAAAGTACATTGCATGTGATTTTGGGGTCAACAGCTTTAAACAAACTTCATGGGAAAATAGGAAATTTTCCTGTTCATAGGAAAGAAAAAAAAAAGATTAACAAGCAAAACACTACTACTACCACTAATACTACTAGATTGGTTACTAAGATTCTTTAAAATGTCATTTAAGCTTAACAGAAAAAAACTAAATGCATATGGTTTGAAACACCATGAGGGCGAGTAAATGACAAAATCTTCCATTTGTGGGCGAACCGTCTCTTTAACTAGAGCATATAGGAACAATGGGTGCGAAGGAGCTAACCTTTTCCGGGTGGATCTAAAATAAGCTCTAGTTCCTTGTTCAGAGTTCTCACTTGAAACTACAAATACAAAACTAGAGGAAATTATGTCATGACAACACGAATGGTCCTTCGTTACCAACTGCCCAGACCAGAAAAAAACACGCTACTGAGAGCACATCAAGCACTGGTACACCATTTACAGTAATATAATTAACTACTATCCTTTCCTTGCCATCATTTTCTCAAAGATCTTGCGTAACACTTCCCTTTTAGACTTAGTCCGTCCATTCACTGATTTTTTTTCCCCCCCCTCATGTGAAGAGCGTCACACAGGAATGCGTGTCTCAGCACTCTGCACAGAGCGTGTGGTTAACGGTCCACATGTGCAGGCCTGCTCTCATTGAAGCTCTGCCCACATGGAGCAATTAAACAGAGCAACTCCTTTAGTCATGGGAGACAAAGCCAACAGCTTCGCTGGAAGAGGCACCTAGATGCTTTGCGAATGAGAACGTAAAATGAAATCAGCCACTATTTAGGTTTATTTGACGGAGTCCTAACTATAAAGCCATTTTAGTCGAAGTCTTGGCGTTGTGCGCTCCACGGTTTTTATCAGTTAACGACATCCATGTGTTTCTGTCGATATGTTTGAACCCGGAGCGCTTCCTCTGAAGGCCGTACCCCACTCGAAGCTCCTGAGGGAATCCCTGCTGCTTCCTGCCTTCACCAGAAATCACGATCCATCTGTATTAACGAAAGCCGGACAGCCAAATTGCGTAATTCCCGTTGAATGATCGTTTTTGACCTTACCCCTGGCCATAAAGGAGTCATCACGCATTCATTTATTTACACAGCCTTACTTTACGATCAGTGTTAGTAGTGAATGTTATACAAAAGTGTCCGTGCGTTCATAATATTTCATTATTTCATATAGCGAGTATGCGCCAGTGGCCCATTCCAATAGATAAATTCAGTTCATATTGTTTGGCTCGCTCTCTAGCACCTTTTGCTCTGTTGCTAGAGTGATAAAAATAACATGATGTAATTTCCAATACTTCTCTCTACACAACTACGTTCGCTAAATGTCCAATGCATATTTCACACACAAAAAAAAGGCGAGCACTGCCTGGAAATGAAAGCTTTACAAGATACTGGGTTGAAACAATGAGCACTTCAGAAGAGGAATTATATGTTTGATTTGGGTTGGAGGCATCAGTTTATTTAAAGATACTGAGCTTTGCTTGAGCCACTTAAAAGTAATCTACATACAGAATTATATCTTTATTGAAATAACCTAGAATAATTGCTTTTGCACACTCACACACACGTATTATATTATATTATGTATGTGTGTGTGTGTGTGTGTATACACATTTACATATTTTTAAGTTCTATACTGTATGTGCATTTTTCTGTAAATATACAGTATACATAATATTTAATGTGATTTATCACAATTATATAATTTATGCATTGTTATTATCACTGTTATTATTATTAGCCTATCAACTAGTTATGGACAAACTTGCCATTAAAAGAAAAAAAAATCTATTCTAAATTATATATTTTAAAAAAATAACATTCCAGAATTCGCTTAAATGCTGCAAATCTAAAGTTTGGCTACTCAAAACTAGAATGACATTGATGAGCAGAAAATATCTCGCTATGCCAGAGAGAAAGAGAAAGCTTAAGAGAGAGAGACAGAGAGCGCTTCACCAGCAGGAAATGTCTTTCAAGTTCAGCAGTTTGTGTAAACACTGATCCTCAAGCACTGAGAAATTTAATAATTTATCATTTAATAACTTTTCCCTCCCAGTGAGTGTGAACATACTGTTCTGTATTGCTAGAGGAAGTAATTACAATCGTAGAAGTCCATTTAAAGAAACAGGGCAGTAGACAAGCCACCACAAAACACCAGCAAACTATCCTTCTAGTGAAGTGTTTTATATTATATTTGCCTTTTTTGTTTGTTTTTGAAGAAATGCTCACCAAGACTGGATTTATGTGATCAAAATACAGTAAAAAAAATCATTTTCATGCATTTAAATGTCACTTTCGATCCATTCAACACGTAAAACAAAGTTTTTTTGTTTTGTTTTTTTACTTACCCCTGTGCATCACGGTTTTCCCAAAAACGTTACTTTAAACATTACACCTATTTTCAACATTTAAATATGTCATTTCTGAAGGATCACACGACACTGAAGACTAGAGTATTGCCTGCTGAAAAATGCAATTTAAAAAAGAAAACGGTTAAACGAACATTTCACAATATTACCGTTTTCACTTATTTTTCATCTAATAACACGGTGCTGGTGAATATAAGAGTTATTTTTAAAAAAACTGCTTCATTATTTCAAACTTTTGTCCAGCACTACAGCACATTAAACAAAGAGCTGTATGTTATGATGTAACATACTGAAATGTAAAAACACATTCACACACAATTTGCGGTTTGGACTTGCGCTGTATTTCTCCTAAAACTCATGACTGCATAAAAAGCGATCGCAGGCAGCTGTCCCAACATCTCTGTTCTTTGCAAATGATCCACGACCGACACAAGAGCACATTATATTGCGGTCTGGCTAGGGCATTACAACCTCCGTTCCTAAATTTACCAAGCAAGTTTATTTAGACATCATACAAAACACAAAAGATGGAGTTGCGTGTGCTTGATTTCATTCTTATTTATTAACCGTTCGCCAACAGCCACATATCACACTTCATTCCGAAACCATGATTGTCTGCCTTAAATATTGTCTCTCTTTCAAAGCAGACCGAGTGGAGATCTTTGATGTGGATTGTCAAACAGTCGAGTACACATACAAACTTGATGAAAGACACCGGTGTGAAGCAGAGCCCCGTTCAGTCATATCAAAAAGGTTTAAAAAGAACAAAACGTGAAGAATATGGTTTCGTCAAGCAACGAACTGCTCTTTGAGTTGTCAGTTATACAATACGCAAAAATAAAACTACTTCTATATAGAGCTCCGGCAACATAAACACAAGTGTAAAATAGACTATGTTTGGCAGTACTGTATTAAAAGCAACAAACAAACCTGAAAGCCTGAGGCGAGAGGATCAAGCCTCTGCTTTGATAAAAAAAAGATTTGTAAGTCACCATAAACTTTCCAAAATGTCGGTTTTCACACGACCGTCCGCTCTCCTCTACATTTCCTGCAACTGCCGTAGACGGCGGAGAGCAGATAGACGGCGGCGGTGAAGCAGGCGAAGACGGCGGCGGTGAGGTAGACATTGTACAGGCAGTTATGTTTGTAGACGTCCAGGGTGCAGTAGTCGTACTTTTTGGTTTTGTAGAACATGATCCAAACGGTGGACAGGAACAGCAGAGCGGCGGCAACGTCGTGGATGATGTTGCTTAACAACCAGCGTTCTCCTCCGAGGATGGGAACGAGGTCCTGCTTGTCCAGAAGCGTGAGGATGAAGATGGCTAACGTGAGGAACCAGAAAAGCACGGCCACGAACAGCACATAGTGAATGGAGCCCTCATACTTGTTGGCTGCGATGGTGACCCAAAGCCCGGCTCCCAGAAGGATCTGGAGGACCCGTACAATCCCGATAAAGCTCTTGAGGAATTCCAGGAAACTTCTCTTCACCTGTGGCTGCGGGGGCATCTCCTCTTTTTTTGCTAAAGAGATCTTCTCCTGGAGGTCAGGGTGGGGGCTGTTTGCCACGAACAGAGAAACGAGGAGAAGAAAGAGCCAGCGGGAGAGGTAAGGAGAGGCTGATGTGGGTTTTGGAGGAGGAGAACGCAGCAAACGCACGGAGAGTGATTCTTCTGCTCGGCCCCGGGGTTTTGAAATGACTTCTGTCTGTCGTTCTCTTCCGTTTCCTGTGGTAACCGTTGAGTCGTGTCTCCCTCCCCCTCTTTCCAGGCAGAGAGCAGGAGGAGAAACAGAACAGAGGGCAGGACTTGAAACACTAACCCCTTTCTCCTCCTTTTCTTCCTTGTCGTTCATCACTCTCTACCTCTCTTTCAGTCGGCTAGTTAGAAAATTCCTGTGAGTGCATAGTGGCCCCAGAAAGTGTTTGGATGCTTTAGCTGCACTAGAAATTGTGTATGCATTTTAATTAAAAGTAAAAAAAATACATGTGTAGGGAACTGATTTCATATTCACATAAAAACACCTTTTCTTATGAGAAAAAAGTTTTGAGAAAATATTTAGCCTCTTTTGCTTTTAAAGGCCACTTTGTATGGGGTCATATTTCTAAATGAAACACATTTTGTACTGTTTTTTCAAAGCCAGTACATTTTACACTCAACCAGGCTGCATTCGTTACATCAAAAATACACTGAAAATACAGCTATTTTCTATTTGAATATATTATAAAAGTATTTTTTGATGACAAAGCTGAATTTTCGGCAGCATTCATCTTTGGTCGCGTTCTTTTAAAACCATTCTAATATGCTCAAGACACTCAGTGGTGAAAACAGATGTGCAGCTTAAAGAAATAGTTCGACCAAAAATGAAAATTCTATAATTACTTATTCAACCTCAAACTGTTCCAAACCCCTTTTGAATAATATTAATTCATTCAAAAGCTATGTATAAGAAGTGTCATCTAACCTGGGTTACATCTAAAACAAAGCATTATGAGACCTCCAAATTTATTATTTAATCTGCAGAAAAATCCTTTAGAGTATGCCTTTAAATGTATTTTTGTTGACAAAGTTTTCCAAACACAGATTTTCTGGATGGTAACATATGTCTGGGCAAAAATGCGCCATGTTACCCTTTACTATATTCAGGCTTTGTGAAATACGCATCAGATTTGACTTGTGCACTCAGACCATGACAAAGGCAAGAATGTGGGAATCCTTTAGCCTTTTCCAAACTAAACAGTCTTATCACCGCTGGTATGTGGCCTCCATGAAATCAGTGTTTTTCATGGTCCATGACCAAAACCTGACAGCTGAGATGAGAGGCTGATGCCCCGACGTCAGTGAATACAGACACACCCCTCAAACAACGTGGCCGTGTTCGTGCGCTGCCCCTTTAAGAGGTCTGGCCACAGAGAGAGACGCAGTAGGGAGGGGATTAGTCTTAGATTTACATTCTCATTGGGCGATTTATCATCTTTATCATCTTTCCTGCTGGGACAAAAATGCAGCTGTACAGCCGAGTGTGGATTACCGTAAAGACAGTCAGCTGCAGTCTGAGAAAAGATCCTCTAATGCAAACAATACCACAAAACGGTCATTTGCACATAATGTGCTGACAAATCGTATAAAAGACCTCATTAATTAAATTTAAAATCATCTTGTTCTACGCTAACCAGGAGTCATACGAGGTCATGCTATAACGCTCCTCTTGCACTTCCTGTGAGAAATAGTTCAGAGCACACAAACACACACACACCACTGAATGTAAACTTTGCATTACAGGAAGACAGATTACTCTTTATAAAACATTAGAATCTAATAAACACCGATTCAAATATTGCCTTAAGTTTTTTAAGAAGTGCAATTTAAAGTTCAGTTACTTTTAGTCCTGTCTCAAAAAATAAAACAAAGCTAAATACTAACAGTAGCTTCTTTAATATTTTTGTGTTCCATTTGTGTTATTTATTATACAATCATCAAATGCAAAAAGGCCTCTAATACTAGCTTGCTATTTTTTTTTTTTACTAGGTTTTCCTTTGTTCATTAACCAAAAGAAAACCTTTGCTGTGTGTGAGACTTGTTATAGCATTTGCATGTCATTGCTCTTGATTGTTGATTTTAATTGCTTTCCATTGCCCTCATTTGTAAGTCACTTTGGATAAGAGTCTGCTAAATGGCTAAAGGTAAATCTAAAAGTCTGTATTGCTGAAACACACTCTACAGTGTTATGTATCCTCAAACAGATATCAATCCCTTAATTATGTTTGTATAGCACATAGAAAAAGTGCAATAAGGACTTCAGGTTAGTGCTGGTGATGGATCGTGCCGCTAGATGGCAGTCTAAGCAAGCACAAACCGGTTTGAATATTTAGTCTAAGGCTTGGGTGCTGTTTCTCACAATGTGATGTGATTAATATCTATTTTACACGTGGCAAATGATCCAAAAGTAGCGTAAGTCATGGTTCTGAATCAAGGTTTGGTTTGGCCCCGCTGGCCCCTGCTGGGAGATGCCTACGCAAAACTACTTCTGTACAGAATCTGCACACAAAAGTATGGTTTTAATATACTTTTATTTAATTTTTTTACACAAATTGATTAACAAGGTCATTTAGACTAGCGACATAATAAACTCACAATTTACCCGTTTGAACCACATCCATATATCCTGTTTTAAAGATACAATTTATATTCAAAGACAACGCAAGTAATCCAAAGAACAGACTGTCCCTTCAGCGATTCCTTTCAGCAGTGCAAATTCTACATACGTTGATAGACACTCAGCGTTAAATAAGTAATGGAGAACAAGCTTGCAAGCTCTGGCTTTTACTTATCCTTTAAAATAAACATTAATAAGCAATAAGGATTTTCAGTGAATGCGGCATTTAAGACTTAAACAGCAAAGTAAGCAAAATATCCTTACAGCTATATAGACTATTCTGCTTTGTGTGCACGCTTTCTATTACTACTGTATTTTCAATGTCATCTGTTTTGTCTGTGCATGCGCTTGAAGAACCAGTACTTGAACTACTTGAGATATCAAGTGTAAATGACTGCCTTAAAATGATCTAATGAGGAGAGAAGGACCTCTAGTGGTGAACTGGACAGGTTGCAGGTGTGAACGTGATGGAAGATCTACTCTCTTTCGAGTATTTGATATAACCATGGGCTTGTAAACCATTAGTGCTAATCAGGTCAACGGCCAACGCCTTCTTAAAATAACAAAAATGCTCCTTTCTGTCATGGATGAAATCAGGATGCATCATTGTTGTTGTTGTATATCTTCAGATGTTGAACAGCCCAATTCATATGTGCATTCATAAAGAAAAATGCCTCGTTAGCAGTACACACAGACAGTAAAGAGAGAAAGAATATACAAATTAAATGGAAATTAATTAAGTGGAATAAAGATCTCTTAGGTGGAGCAGTATGACGCGAGGCGCTTTGGCTGGTGAATGTGCGACAGCTCCATACGATCTAGTTTTATTCCAGGCAAGCGAGAACAATAAAGCATGAAATGCGTCAACTTTCACAAGCCTGTGTATTTTACGGTTCATTACTAGCTCATAAACCGATACTGTATCACGTTAATTAAACCGACACCACATAAGGATTTGTTATAAGTCCTCATTAAAGAGTTATAAGCTGTAAACCAAACCGGTCAGCTATGAGGTAAAATCACATTTCAAACTTTGAATCGAAAAAAAAAAAAAAAAAAAACATAAAGACCTGTACTTAATGGATTTGGGTAAGAACTACAAGACCTATCCCTTAAAGGACTGTGAATGACAAATTAAAAATGGACAAAAAAATACAGATTTACGGATGTTTATTATAAACAATACATTTGGCATTTATTTCAAAATATACACACGTATGGAAATATTTAAGTGGTTGAGAGCACATGGAGACTATTTTTGACTATTGACTATTTTTGACAGTTTTTTTTTTTTGCAGAATAATGGATTAGGAATTTCACTGTTAAACACGACTTATCATAAATGTTGAAATAATGCAAACTAACATTTTCCTTTAAATCTTAGCATCACTTCACTGGTTGCCAGACTTAAATCCATTTTATTTCCTACAAATGTTTCAACAATTTGGCGCCCCTACCTTTCTACTTTATTAGTTCCTGAGCTCCTCCAGAGCTGAGATCAGGGGCACAAATCCTTCTATCTGCTCCTAGGAACAGACTGAAAGCAAAGGGGACAATGAGCATTTCTCTCCATTTACTTTAAGCAACGAATAATTAAAATAATTCTAACCATAACCTGCATTGCCGTCTTCACATCATTAGCAGGCCTCAGATTCCCAGTGACGCTTAATGTTTGCATATCAATACCTCAAGTTTGTTTTTATTTGACATACTATTTATACGCATTTATATGAGACTGGGATGGGATATAATGTAACCATACATCCTACAGATCATCTGGAAATACCATTAAATATTAACTCCAATGATGGTTTACTGATCTCTGATGCAGCGTTAACAAGAACTGGGAAGCAAAGAGGCTGGTATAGACCCCATAAGGTCCTTTTTCTCTCTCTCTCTCTCTCTCTCTTTCTCTCCCTTACGGTCTGACTCGGCTTGTTCTAGGTCTATATTTATCCTGAAAGAGAAAGAGAAGGAGTGAGAGGGAGCAATGACTGCAGGAGGCCTGCAGTGCTAAATACATCGCTCCCATCACTTATGACAGTGTCCCGATTTCCTCACACGAACATTTCGCGTCATGCCATTTAAATGTCGCATTTACTCCTGCATGTAACAGTCTTTATTACAAATATGCCCTTTAATACGCGAGTATTGCGTTGGGAATCGAAAACACGGATGAAAACGGTCAATAAGAAATCCGCCAAGTCAAAATAAGGCTCTGCTTGGATCTATGGAGGCGCGTTTAGCTGGCTGGGTAAAAGATGCATTTACACATGTGTGCACACCCGCGCAAAAACACACATACTACATGCTTGTGCCTCTAGGTTTGAAGAACAGCTGAGACGAAGTGACAGCGGGGGGAAGAGAAAAGGGAAGGAGAGAAGAACAGATGAAGACCTTCTGAGCTGTGTGTCATGCGGTACCACACTGTACTATGAGCCTTCAAGGATAAAAAAATTAAAAAAAATCATTGCAATCACTCATAACTACTATCCAGGTTGCCATAGCAGCTATTACAACGGCTAAAGCAGATTTACGGTATTCATTTAAAAGTAATCTGACAGTTAGTGTGAATCTAATACGAGATACTTGAGGCAAATTTTGCTGACGAGTGTATTAATGCATCTTTACACAACTGGGTTATGGCTGCTTTGTGCCTGCTGAAAATTGTGCGTAGGGACACAATGCTGCGTAAAAGCCTAATATTAAGTTATCCTCTCAAAGTATATGGATCACTTATGTGTAGCTGCCACCTCTGAGCAGCATTAAATAGTCTTTGTAAAGACACCTTAATGCCACTTTAGCGCTATCGGTCTCATGTGTACACCGCATGCGCAGAACACGACGTGACATCAGTCACAGCATACTGTGTTTGCGAAAATAAAAATGTTAATGTACAAGTGATATTATTGTCTCTGTATTGTGTGCCAGCGCAGAACTGTGACGTCTGTCGCATTTCAATGACGTAATAATCGCACGAAACGCGACATGGTCGTTCAGACTGAAGTCGCATTGCTAAACATCGGATGTGTATCCGATTTAGAACCACATATGAAAGTGATTTTTTTTTTTTTTTTTTAAATTAAAAATTAAATGTGGGTCATATTTGGGCATTAAAAAATCGGTTTTGGGTCACTTTAGCCTGCAGTGTGAACATCCCGATGAACTGTAGAGCTTATTTCACTAAAACTAATTCTTCGTATGAAGACTGAAAGGTTCACTTACTGTGATGAGGTTGATTAAAGTATTTTCCGCAGGCACTTTTTTCCCCATCCGTGATGATCCGACATTTTAGTCGCTAAAAGATAAAAGGCTGTCTCTCTACGGCCCAGTAAAGCTTTGCAACATGATTCGTATACTCGCCAGCTTCCTCGGCCACGTTGTCCCTGCAATCCAAGTCAGGCCTCCGAAAGAGTTTCCCAATTGTTGCTTTGACTTCTCGTTCCGGTCGGGTGGACACCGGCATCCTAAGAACATCAGATCGTTTATATCTAATACGAAAGCGGAATGTGTAATACAGAGCTATTATACCACAGCAAAAAAATTGTTTTAAGCAAAAGCATTTGAAGAAGCACCTAAAAAACCGCGAGTGTTAGCCTGCTTCACCTGTTAGCCTGCTTCAATTAAACCTTGCGTAGTGAGCGATATATACTCTAGGTGGCAGAAGGGTGGAACGATTAAAAACCAAATTAAAAAAGCAAAATTAAGCATTGCCTGGTAACTGGTTAATAATGAGGCAATGAAATATCACTAGTCTCTGCGCAAGTTAATAAAGCTGTAGCCTCCAAGTATGGAACCTTTTTTGAAAGCGGCCTGTTACTGACAGAGGGTTATTAACCCACTCATCCATGTTGAGGGAGTATGCATTGAGCTAGAAATGGCTTTCGCTGTTTCCAGACCGAAACAGAACAGCTTATGATTTGACAGAACAATTAGAAAAAAAAAATAATGCATGGCTGCTTAGGGCTTTCAAAGCAACGGACATTAAAAAAAAATTATTTTATTTCACATTCAAGGCTCACGATGTGAAAATGCCCAGTAGACTTCAAAGAGTTGCATTCACACAAACACACAGACATGCTTGTTTATTTTCCCACACACTTATTTCTGGATACACACATCATCACAACTTTCTTTTCTCAGAGCACAGTCCACCTCTCACCTCTCTCCACACACACACACACACACACATTCAAACGAAAGCACGTAATAGTCGTCAAAAGTACTGGCTGTGAAATTGGAAGATGTCAGCGTGCAGTGAGCATTTGGACACACAGAGCTCACGGCTCGGCCCAGGGAGTCCAATTATCCCCCAGCCTACCCTGACATATCAACACACAACTATGCAAAACAGAGCTTTGTGACATTTTGGCTGAATTCCCACTGCTGAGGGCACCAGATTGCCTCTTTTTGAATCTCTTTTTTATCTTACTCTGAGTTTCTGTTTATCGTGAACAATGAACAGCATCGGTTAGATTTGTTAATTTATTTGTGATTTAGTTATTTGTCCATTTAGTATGCATATGCACAATTCGTAATGCTGTGTGCTCTTTTTAGATTAGTGTTTAGTCTTATTAAAAGTTATTTCATCATACATATTTGGCAAAATGTTAACGTTAATATATATGTATAATGTATAAAACAATATTCAATAATTCAAGCCAGGGTTTTAAACACCAGGTGTGGATAACTATTTAATCATACTCATCTGGTTAATCAATAATACAAATGATTATATAAGAGGTTCATAAAGGTATTGCAGACATGTTTAGCATAACCTAATTTCATGGCGTTTGTTTGTTGTTTCAAAAACATGTTACAGAGAAAGATTTTTTTTATATTATTCACAGTATATACCAAATTTTGTTGTCATATATACATTTTTTATTTATTTATGTATTGTCATTTTGTAAATCTGTTATGACATATTGTCATGTTTTTTATTTTATTTTTATCTTACTATTTAGGACTTTTTTTCTTTTTTTTTTTTTTTTCACGCCCGGTTTTCTGAAAATGCGTATAAACATTACAACAAATAAAAATGAAAACATTTAAATTGTTTTGTTTTGAATTTTGGCATATATATATATATGAATTTTTCTTATCTATACCACAAGATTTTTATTTGACGTGCCATTTATACGCAGATCAGGTAGCTATTTCCAGTTACAAATGCAAGTGCTTCAACTATATATATATATATATATATATATATATATAAGAAAAGACTTATACATATATTCTCATTTTTAACATCAACATTGTACTGCATGAAGTTCTCAAACTTCTCTGCTGAGTGCCATTTAGCATGTCTTACAGTTTTTCTCGTCTTGGTTTCTCTCTTCCTGACAGCATATCATCTGCTGCGCTCAGCTTTGTGTCACTTGTGAATCTCACAAGAGGAGGGGGATCAGCGCTGTGGTGATACTTCAGGGCTCTGATACCCACCATCCCGCACTTACAGTCTCACACTTCGCTCAGAGCGCGGAGAGGCCTGTCACCATGCATACCTCCATGCATTAAATATCACATATTAAATATTTACGCAAGCTCAGTGTTTACGTTACGCGGTTGGATTACGTGATGGAGGAAGCACGTTGCTTGAAACATGCGAGACGCTGTTTGTACGGGATGTTTTGAGTGAAATTTGAGGGAAACCTTAGTCCCGACGTTAAGTTAGTTGTTAGTATACTTGTCTCCCAATGCACTGATTCCATCCCTCCTTCTCCTAACGCTGTTTTGGTGGCTATGACTCGACCTGTCATGCCTTCATCCGCTTTCCACTTTCTCAGCTCTTTTCTCTCACCACCACTTAATTTGGTTCTCCATCTGTCACAGATTCATGGGCTGCCATCTATCTACTGCTAGCTCCGTTTAAATGCACTGTCTGTATATGCCGACTTTATCTGCTTTGTATCTACCATATAAGGTATTCTAAATTTCATTCTAAATGAATACCTGAATGTGTGTATAAGATTATGGCAGCTTCAAATAATGCCTTTTTTTTTGCGAAAGTGTGACAACGTGGTTACTTACTATTAACCTCTTGCTGCATTCAGGTCATGAATTATTCATCTTTTAATATGGATGTGTTCTGTAATACCGCATTGCAATTTATTTTTCTAGGTCATTAATATAATATAAGCAAATGCTTGGCCGTTGTTATGTGAACTCATTCATTTGTAGCATCTCAAATCATCCTGGAAAACGCAAACCTAGAGAGATCACGCAGCTTTCGACCCTAACTGTTCCCTCCTCGTGAAACGACCTTCCCAACTCAACCCGAACAGCTCGGTCCTCAGCCATCTTCAAGAAAAACACATGTCTTGAACCTTCATTCGATCCTCTAACTCTAGTGCTCTTTATTCTCATTCTTTTTGATCTATTTGCTTTTTTATGTATAATAAAATAAATAAAACAACAGTCGACTCTCTAAAACTTTTCTTTTTTATTAATTATAAAAATGCACCCTCTAACCCCAGCAAAATGTATTCTTTTTGTTGACTTGTTTATTTAAAACGTATTATTTTTATTTAAACTTCTGAACTGTTATGCATAATATGCATAGTTACATTTAAAAATCTTTTTGTGCACATATATACTGGACATCTCAGCACTTCTTGTTTAGCGCGATGCCTTTGTACTCTTAGTTCGCGTCTTCTCCTCTCGGTCTATTTTTCTGACCACTTCACTTCTGCTCTTCTCTTTTGTACCCAGAGTCCTCTGATTCTGCCCGTCCTGGTTTCCTTTAATCTTTGTGCAGAAGACCCTGCTGGAGAAGGCCTCAATAAATTATAGCTGCTCTGAAACCTCTTTCTTTGGCACCGCGGGCCACCTCAGTTTCATATTACGGAAAAGTTGCCTACATTCGGGGAGTTATCAAATGTAACGTCTCAGATGTAGAACGTGAGCTTTGTAAAATTCCATATCTGGCTTTGGCAAAATTAACAGAAGGCAACAGAGTGCCGTTCACACATTTCGAAAGAAAAGATTATGATTCAAATGATGCGAAAGTGTGACCACATGTTTACTAACTGCATTTGGGTTATGAATTATTCATTTTTTAATATGCACGTGTTCTGTAATACCGGACTGGCATCTATTTGTGCTGCGCACAGAATCACTGAAATAAAAACCAATAGGTGGAAATTAGCATAATATCTCTCGGTGATTTCCACAAGCGCTGAAGCACAACTCCTATTATCTCTAACCTGATTAGTTGTATAATTGTATATGTGCGATACATGTTTTCATTGCCTCGGAGCTGAACGCTGGACTCAAGGGCCGGTCGAGAGCCCATCGGCAGACAGCGTCTTCGGTTACGTGGCAACAGGGAAAGCTGGTGACCTAAATACAAAACCAGCCACATCAAAAAATGTAGGACGAAAACGCAGCCACAAAAGACGAGCATAAATTTAATTTGTCTTTAAATATGGGTGTAAAGGGTCCGCTCACGAAGCCCAGCATGCCTCTATAAAATATGAATGAAACGAGTCCAGCTTATCTCAACGAGCCAAAGCTTTTCTAGTTCACCTTACAACAAGCCGCCTCGGTGAACTAGACAACAGACAACAACGTACAGCCGACAAGCACGCTATAGAAAGAATCTGAAACAATAAATAGACCAAAACAGGATGCACTCACTTCGGTTTCGATTCTAACGAGAACAGTCACCACGAATGCTGTTTGTGACATAGGCTGGATACCGTGCAGCCTTGTGGGTGGGTTTCTGTGGGAAACAGCAAGAAAATCTCATCCCACCTTCTCACATCTCAACCGGCATCATTTTGAGCAGCTACGGCAGGCAAGCTACATCAGACTCATTTGACAAACTACGCTTTTGGGGTTTGAAAGAGTTACCTGATTCTTATTATTTAAGGGAGACTGCGGCAAACTTTGGACCGTGTCGAATTTGAATGGGAGATCTTTTCTGCTTTCTTTTAGCGCTAATTGCAACGTTTGATTTGATGCAATAACGGGGACACTGCTTTTCTTGCTGAAAAACAGACATGAGCAGGATAAATTGCGAGCTCTTAAGATGTCATCTATTTTTAGCCTCTGAAGTGCTTGTACCATGTAATAAGGACACGATGATTTTCTTGGTGTGTAAACCGCTCAGTGAAAAAATAAGAAGAAGGAGGTGTCCACTGAAAACAACACAGAGCGCAGTAATATGATGAACTGGTCTTTCCTGCTGCTCATATTTTGTTTCCCGACTTTCTGAAACTTTCTTCCTCTGCTTTTTTCTACTGTGAGCCTTTACTCAAAGGACCAGCTTTTATTGTTTTTATAATTGTATTTTTACTGAGCTAATTATATTTTTATAATCTACCTAACCTAGCCCCCCAAAGAAACACTTTCATTAAGGCATAGTTTAGCATATTCATTAAGCTCTTTTCACAAAGCAGTCGATAGTTTTTTTATTTATTTTTATTTTTTTCAGGATCATTAAATGTAATAATAAAGGTGATTTTAAAGGGACAGTGTGTATTTAAAGAAGTATATATTATCTAAAAAGATTTTAAACTATAGCTAAACGTAATGTACAGTATCAGCATGCTTTGTTGACTTTCATCTGAAAAAGATGGTAAAGCACATGAATAAGAATTTTAACTCAAGCACATAATGATTTCACGAAATTTCACGAAGGTTTACAAAACCAAGAAGACATCGACTCAAAACACAACACGACTGAAACTGTAGCTATTTTCGTATGTCTGTAAACTTTATTTACAGATTCTGAAAAATAATTTGGCGTCAGTCAAAGGTTTTTGAACCGAAGGATTTTTCATGTCTTTTTAAAGAATTCTCTTCCGCTCACCAAGCCTGGAATTTATTTGATCCAAAAGCATTAATGTAGCGATGTCTTTGTACGGTTTAAAATAATTAATTTCTATTTTAACAATATAAAATATATTTTATTCCTGTGATCGAAGCTACATTTTCAGAATCATTACTCCAGTGTTTATTATCGCTTTAGAAACCATTCTAATATGCTGATTTGCTGCTTAAGAAGTATTTTTTTTTCTAAATTCTTTAATTAAAAGGAGGATTCCAAGATCAGCATTTATCTAAAAATTAAAACAAAATATCAAAATTGTATTGTTTTTATATCAAATAAATGCAGTACTGGTAAGCAGAAGATAATTCTTTATATATATATATATATATATATATATATATATATATATATATATATATATATATATATATATATATATATATATATATATATATATATATATATATATATATATATAAATGTAATCTATTTAAAATTTTTGCCTAAATATACTTGCGTTAAAATAGCTATAGAGTACTTCTAACTAAGACCTAAACTGTTAAAAATGCTCACGAGTTTGATTGAAAAACGGAATGGTACCTTTCTATTTCGTTCGTTCGAAGTCCAGTGAACGGCACAGAACTGCATCCACCGTCAGATGGCGCTGCGGTCCTGAAAAACCGCTGGAGGTGTGACAGCTGATACTATCTGAAAAATCTGGAAATGCCACGGCTGGAGTGTGCGCGAGAGAGCGGGTGAGCGGACCGTTCCAGTCCGTGTGTCTCTGTGCGCGTGAGCAGTGGTCTGCCGTCATTCATGGGGATCATGTACGGAGATGGAGACCGGCTCGGACCCCCGCGGAGGGACTGCATGTGTTTACCTGGGACCCCGACCACCTTGATGCCCATGTAAGAATTTTTTTTAAAAAAAAGCGCCTATGCATGGGGCAGAATGCGTGTTGCCTTGAGATGCAGTTTTACTCAGTATCACTTTTGACTCGTGACAGAGATGTGGTGGTTGTGTTTTTATTCGGGGACTGAGAAAAAAAAATTAAGCTTCTAAAACAAAGCCTTGGGTCAGTCGTGATGACAGTGATAGAAAAAAAAACACCCATTACGCATTAAGTCTATCAATTCTATATATCTCATGCGCGTCAAATTAACAAGAACAGGGCAGAAATTAAAGTTCACAGTTATTTGAAAGTAATGCATTTTGTGTCTGTGGTATCTATATGCCAAATGCTATTTATTTGAGGCTGTGTGAGGAAATAATGCCTTGCATGAGTCCTTACGCTAAACGCGCGAATAAAGTGTAGTGAGGGAGGGGGGTCAAATCGTTTAAAAGGACTCGCCCTTAAACTGTAAAATAAAGTTAGATTGTAAACACGGCGTTTTTGAGAAGCACCAAGAGTGGCGTTAATTGTTCCGTACGTGAAAGGAGCGCCGGTGGAGTTGGTGCGTAAAGCTGAACCGCGCGCGCCTCCCAGTGGCCATAGACCGCCGCGTAACTGATACTCCACGCTGTCGAGCTTTTAATATCTGATGGCTTATTTATTCTCTTATTCCTACCTAAAATGTTATCTTACATATTTTAATTAAAACTCGTAATGTAGTTGTTGTTGTTTGTTTATTTTGTTTTACTTATTTATTGCTCTCTACAGCGAAATTGTGTTACGTTTTTTTGCTAGACCCAATGGTATAGGATTTAGTCTACTTTGAAACACTGTCGCTCAGGAATTGACAGCTAACAAGTATCTAATTACGAAAAAACGCCCAATAACGCACAGTAATAAGCATTGCATCAGAAGATTGAAATATTAATCCAATAACCGCTGACTTACAGCTTCGAAAACATTTTGTTTTAAGTATCTGTGTATTTCACAACTGCGTTCTCTATGCTTCCCATCACACGTTTCGTGGCCTACTGTACCAGTGTTAGACTGTACGGAGCATCAGTCATGTCTGGTTATCATCTCTCAGCCCCTCTGCCTCCTCCGCTCGCAGCGCCAGTTAGTGGAGGGTGAAGACTCGCGCATCCACCCTCTTTGCGCCGCGCGCTCGGAAGCCGTTTTACGCGGAGCGTTTGTGCTCGAGAAACACCCTATGCTCTGTTTAAAGCGGCTGACTGTCCGAATCCCAATGTAACGAGAACGTCTGCCCGCGTGGCACGCTCCCACTGGCACGCATCGCCCTCGGTGTCGAGCGCTCGAAGCCAACGCGATTTCAACTTTGTGTTCTTGTCTCCAGCGGAATGCGCAAATCCCCCGAGGTGAGTCCCAGAAGGCTGTCCGACATCAGCCCCCAACTCCGCCAGCTCAAGTACCTGGTGGTGGATGAATCGATTAAAGAGGACCTGAAGTCATCTCGATCAGTTGAGGACATCAACAGCGCGTCCATCGAGGAGAGGATCTTGAGAATCACCGGCTATTATGGCTACCAGCCGTGGAATGCCGTGTATAAGAGTAAGCGACTCGTTTTTACTAATGAATCGATTGCGTGTGGAACAGCTTTGAACACCAATGTGTCGAGAGTCTCCCAGAGGAACATCTCATTGCTTAGAGGGTCTTCCAGAGCGCAGCAGATGGAGTTTAGACGCTGTCTCAGATGTTTCTCCTGAACAGTTCTTTTGGAGAAATGAAACTGAGAGCATTGTTGAGATGCAAGAGTAATCTTGCAATGGTTGCCAATAGGACAGATCAGACCGCTGAGAATGTCTCATATTCATAATGAGATCTCTCATAATGAGTTCAATTTGATAACTGTTAAGATTTCTTTTATATTTTTGCTTACTAGTCATTATTATGAGCTGAACTGAATTGAGCTGATGAGCAGTTTTGGGTGCAACGCATTACAGAGTAAATAATTACTGTCCTTTAATTACTTTCCCCCTGAAAAAGTAAAGTAGGGATTGCTCTTCCTTTTTCTGTAATTTACTACATATCAATTCTACATGAAAGATAGTGGATATAATATTCAAATGTATATAATCTAATGTTATGGTTTTTAATGTAACACCCCTTTAAGTACCTTGGTTAGTTCAAGAATAATGCAATTTTGTATTATTTATTTTGAAAGAAATACACTCTTCAAGGATATTCAAGTATTCAAGGATAATATAAGGTATAGAAAGTAATTAGTATTAAGTAATACAATATTTTTGGAGTGTAATTAGTACAGTAATCTAATTACGCTGAAGAACATTTATTGGTAGCTAGCAATTATTTCCCTTTTTTGTAATTTTAGTAATTTACCCCCCAAATAATGATGGCACTATTGTCATAGAACTGCTTTGTACCTGTCTCAGTCTAATTTGTTGATAATTGATCTTTTTTAAATTTGTTATTGATCTGAATTTGAACGCTGAACTGATTCAGTGATGACACCGTTGTCTCCTGTAGAGATGCTTATAGCTGAAAGGACTTTGTTTTATTATTGATGGACTCTACACAGGTATTGAACCGAATCTGAATCAACACTGAACTGACTTGAGGTGAATGATGACACTATTTTCTTTATAGGGCTGCTTTGCAAAGTAAAAAAATCTCGAAACAATATTTATTGTAAAGCTACATAATTAATAGTGACTTGACCTCTGAAACATTAGAAGAGGCAAATCTCGGTCTGGATGCTTTTGACACTTTTGACTGTTTGGCTTATAGGAATTAATTTGTGATTGATTGACTGGATAATTTATTTGCTGGAGGTGCAGTGAATTATTGCAAGTATGGCATGGAGCAATTTAATTATTAAATAATGAGGTGAGGTGGAAGTTTCTCCTTTACAGATATAAAGAGAATCCCGTTTATCCTCTTTTGTGTGACTGTTCCCTCCAGATAAAGGAACTGTCTGCCTGTTTTGGGACCCACTGTGTGCTCAGAAACAGGCACAGTAATGCCTGGTGAGGCTGTATTCTGACTCTTATAAAACGGCATCCAGTTGACCTTTCATCGGGACACGCCAAGAAATGCTTTTGTTACACGATTACATTTTTTTTTTTAATAACTTTTCATTTTTTGTCTTTTTTGTCTTCAATTAGCTTCAATTGAAAATGCTGTCCTATTTTGGTAACACTTTATACTTTAAGATCTCCATGATACAGAGTAATTACCTAGTAAGTACTTAGTAGAAGCTGTTATGCTTACATAAAGCAAAATTACCTTACCGTGTAACTAAGTTATGGAACAGTTTGTACTTACAGTTTGTAGATGTAATAGGCAGCTACTTTTACACCTATCTGTCGCACAGCTACTTATGTAACCAAAAGATTGTCACATATGTGTTGCAGGCTTCATAGAAAGTAATTATGAATTCAAGTACACAGATATAAACTACTTAAAATAAAGCGTATCGAGTGTAACTTAAGTGTACTTCATGTGTACCTAAACTGTACACCTTTTAGCTGCACCTTAGTTTGATATAACCCATTAGTACAAAGCTTAAATACGTGAAAAACCTTTCTGATTACATTAAAAATGAAATTAAATGTAATATTAGAATAATACACAAGCATACGGTACTTAAAATAAGGTGTATCAGGATTGTGCTTAAGTATAAGTAGCTATGTAACAGCTGCCTGTTATATCTACATAAATACAAACTGTAATTACAGACTGTTCCATAACTCAGTTACATGATAAGTACATTTTATTTCATGCAAGTACAATGGCTACTACTAAGTACCTAATTAGGTAATTACTCTGTATTATGACACCTTAAAATAAAGTCTTCTGTATATATATATTGTGCATATACTGTCTATCATTTTGATTTTGAATTAGTTGATATTGATAGGCAAATTCACATTTTTGAGGCTACTGTACAAACAACGTATAGGCTGATGTTACAGGCAAACTAGTGGTCAAAGTTTTGGTTGGGTTCCCAAAGGCCAGAGGTTCAAGACACAGAAAGAGTGATGCATGAACAGTTTCATTGTCACTACTTTGCCCTTGAGCAATACTGAACCATAGTTTGTTCTAGATACCCTCTGAAGCAAGTTTACTGTAAGTCACTTTGGATAACATTGCATAATGCATAATCAGTGTGTATTGAGTAGCACTGCTGAATGACAAATTTAGATGCAGTATTCAGAGTCCTCATTTTCTCGTGTGATCCTCAGTTTGCTTCCTGTGGTGCGTATTTACTGCCCGGGCAGCCGTGAAATGAGTCCCCTGATTTAAGTGGAAGTGAAATTTGATTGGTAAGAGAGGCTTTCATACATCGGAGGCTGATGTAGAGTCTATTTAGCTTAATAAAGAGATGGAGATTACGCAAACTCAAAAAGTTAAAAGTTTATACGCGCAGTATAAGTTTGAGGTTGGTTAGATGTTAAGAAATGTCTTTGAAAGAAGCCTCTTGTGCATTTTAAAGACTGCATTTCTATTTGATCAAGAATCTGCGTTTGTCTGAACAACAGAGACTCACTGTAAGAGACAGAGAGACATTTCCCTCGTTACCTTGGGCTTGTAATCACACTATTTTCTTGCACAGCACTTAGTTAGCGAACTAGTGAGCAAAAACACACGGTTTTCTTGCCTGACTCGATTTGATGAAGCGCTGAGGTTTCCATCACTGTCGGCCTTACAAGACTGTGATAAATGCTTCTTAGACCGACAGTGTGTCTGTTGTCTCTCTGCGCTCAAATCGGGTTTCTGTAAACACTTTCTCCCCGTGAATGTTATTTGTGTGCTGCAGGGTCTGAAGTTTGTCGTAATTTTGCCTGTAATGTATGGCCCCGTCTGTGTGTTTCGATTCTATTGCAGTTATTATATTTGGACAGATGAAACAAATTATTTTGGACTATATTTTTAACATGGGTTTAACTAATGACTTTACTAAATTAAAATTCTTGTTCCAAGCCTATATGGCTTTCCTCTGCTGAACACAAAGATATTTTGAAGAATGTTGGAAATCAAACTTTTGGTAGCCGTTGACTTAAATGAAGTCAATGGCTAAATGTTATATATCAGCAGTGGGTTTGCAGATGCTTGTAAGGCAGCGCATTGCGAGTTTTTATATCTTGTTTATTCTCATCGCTTTTGTTTACATAAGCTTATGGGGTTTTTTTTAGCCCATTTGAAGCCCAGTGTGATTTGGGCTTTAATGTTGGTCCAAAAGTGATGTGTTTGAAAATATGACAGTATCTTTTACAGTTTTAGTTGTAGGTGATATCCTTGACCAACATCTGTCACATCTGCCATTCTCACCCTTCAGTCAAACAGGATTTCATGGGCTGAGAATAAAATTGGACATCGGAAATTGGCTTCAGGGGAGGAAGGTCTGTCAGAGGATAGTGGAGGAAGGCAAAGACATATACTGTTTGCTTAATGGTCTTTATGTAGACTACAGGGACACGTCTGGCAGAATCCGACAGCGAATTAGAGCGAATATAGACACTCTAAATTCCTATTTAATTCAGTTCTTGGGGGTTTGGAGAATATAAGAACACCCCAGGAAAACATCAAGCTGTTGATTGCAGCTAGGTGAGTCACGTAAGTTTGGTTACCGCTTGAAAGTCTGTGTTAGTTCTAAATGAGGCCTAACATATAGCGCTTTTCATCGGTTTTCAAGGCAACGAGAGACAGCTAACAGAGGTCCAAATAGGCTAAGCGGTCCGTGCCTGAAGCACCGGAGCATCAGTCAGCAGAAATATAGAGAGAATGTTTTGATGCTGGTTCAGAGCCAAGCCAAAGCCATGAGAATCATTACTTTTGTACTGTTCAAGAGAGTTTGTTTAACTCCAGCAGAGTCAAAATCTGCAATATTCTCTTTCACTGTAGTAAAGCCCTTGGGTTCCCCTCACAAAGCTAAGAAAAACTGCTTGGCTTTGGAAAGCTCCTGCACTTTCCACAAATAGAGTACAAAACAGGGCCTGAAACGATCAAAAAAAAAGAATCTGTCTTTCATTTTCATGGTCAATGAAAGAATGTGCTTAGCCTTCAGAAAATGTTATGATTACTTAATAATTATGCTTTATAGTGCAAGAAATTTAATTTTAGGTTTATTTTTTAATAAGGTTTGCTAGTTTAAAAGAATAATTTTCTAATGAGAAATATTAAATGAAAAGCTAAATGTAATATATAAAGTGTAAACAGATTAAGTATGGGATCAATAGAATGTTGTATTTTTTTATTTAAAAACAAAATCAGTTTAAAACTTCTTCTTAAACCTTCTATTTATCATGGAAACCTGAGAAAAATTATTATAACATTATTAAAATAAAGAAAGCTAAAGCTTCCTTAATAGAAAAGAAATATGATGCTGATCCAGTCTGGATTATAAACAAAGTGCATAAAAGCCCAGCCGAATCTAAATAGACCTGTCTTGCACTAGCCTGCAATTACACATAAATTGCATCTACAGGTAAAAGCAAAGTCTAAAGGTCTCCTTGCAAATATAATATGCAAATCACAGCGATAAAAGTGTTGCTCTGCGCCACCTTTTCTGAAAGTTCAGTATTATATATACAGCAGCCATACATATACATGATCCTTTTAAAAGTGGCAATGTTGCTTTAGAACATTGTCAGAGTGATTTATTAGCAGAATTTCTATCTGTGTTCTGCAGTCAGAGTTCCTGTAAGAAGATGAACACTTTCATTAACCTCAATACAGTTGCAGGAAAGAGGAGCTATATATTATTTTTTTTTTTTTGTGTAACGGTGGGTTATGTAAGATGAGCTTAATGAATTATTTGTGACATGCATCTGGCACTTTGCATCATCCTATGCTGCGTACAGAAACCTTTGAACTGTTTATTGAAAATTTACCAATTGCCGCGTGATGAAATTTCCTTAATTGACTTTATATACTTTATATACGCCTTATTATGGGTTATGAAAGGTTGATATTTGGGGTCAAAAACACTTTCATTTTCTTATAATATGCATTTATTTTTATCTCTTTTTCTAAACCCTTCAGGTGATTAGTCGATTTCATTTAAAGCGGCGTTTGTAAGCTTTTAATGCTCCAAAAGCTGCACCTAGTGGCAAAGAACGAATTAGCATTTTCATTCAGACCAAGGTCCTCACCGCAGAATACAAGATCAAGGGGCAAGGTTGGATCTGGATCCAACACCTCCCACCTACATACCATTTCCAACCAATGGAATTGTTTACATTTCAAGTAGCGTATTTAAAATGTAATTAAATGTAGAAAAGTAGCTATAACTTGTGTAGAAAAACCTTATGAATCACTCCAAAATAAATTCTGATCCAATGCTTTACCAAAGAGTGATTGACTTCCATTGTATGAATAAAAACTCTTCAATCTTCATTTTTGTTCAACAGTAGGCATACGGTATAGGTTTAGATTTTTCATTTTTCAGTGAACTATCGCTCTTTCAACTCTTTTTAAACCGACTTTATTAGCTCTGTGATCGAATCCGGTTGTCGTGCCTCAAATAACGCAGTTTTTGATTACCGTCATCAGTTCTTGGTTTGATGGAGTGGCATTAGCCTGTAGGAGTGCTAATTTAATCAGGGTCTTACTCTGTAGCTGTGCGCTCTCGAGCGCTGCAGCATCACTCCGGCTACGCCAGGGGAAACCGTCCTTGCAATTAGCGTTCTGTGAGTCATATTAAATAAAAAGCATTCACTCAGTAATAACTAACTAACAAGCTGATGAAAGACTAAATGCAAAACTCCATTAAATGTGTCATTATCAGTAATGTAAACAAACAGAGATGCTAACAGAATGTTTACGAGTAGACAGTTTAGCGCTTGTGTCAAACTGTAACGAAAGACTAATGTTTTTGCATGTATCTAATTCTGTGCGTAGGAGGACCACCAGAGCGATGTATGACTAATAACATGAATCATTCTGAAGTACAATACTAATCTGTTTATTCTGAAAATCCTGTGTTTGAAATGATGTAGTTTTACAGTTGACCCAATGATCAATTATGAACCGATTTATCTCATTGTTGTGCTTATTATAGGACCAGCTTATATCTCTCGGCTCATGTGATGTAAAATGGTCCATGGCTAAAAATGAAAATCGCCTCTGATAAGATTAACTTGTACGGTCATGAATTATGTACTGAGGTCTGGAGGGGATAGAGCGGAAAAAGATTATCGCATCGACTTCATGTCTGTAAGCATCTTGGGGCATGATCTGCCTCACTTTTTTATGTATTTATTTATGTAAGAAACAAGCTTAAGACATCGAAGGTGAAATGTAATCTTAATGTAGTAAAACGCACCTGCAGAAAAAGAGAAAAATTTGACTGTGGAGAAATACGACAAGAATAAATTAACAGGGTTTTGCTGTTATGTTCAAGCATGCAAGCTTGTTTAAGATGTTCATTTAATATTTATGGATTCTGAGTTTTAGCCATTTATAAAGTTATTTTAGTGCAAAGCTTGTTCGGCGCAAGCGATGGTTGCTCAGATGCCGGCAAAAATGTGAGAGACTGCAGATAAACTGCCTTCTTAACATATGACGCGAATTAATACAACCGCAGTGATTACAAAGTGACATTCTTTAACGCTTATCCTTTGCATGAGTTACTTTTAAACCTTTCTTTAGCCAAATTGTAAATGTCAAATTGTAAAATTTTGTCATTTACTCAACCCCACGTTGTTCTAAAACTTAATGACTGTGTGTCTGTGTGTCTGTGTGTGTGTGTGTGTAAAATGATAACAATTTTCGTTTTTGGGTGAACTATCCTGGCTGTTAATGTGCCTGGAAATCAAGTAACATTAAAAAGATAAGTCGCCTGGAAAGCAAAACTGAAGGAAAATACTATTGGCAACATCAGAGTAGAGCATGTAAACAATTTTGTTCTGCTTCCCTGTGGTCCACCTCTCATGGTTTTTACACCAAAAACAGCCATAATTTTGTTTTTCATGATTATCTCTCTCTCTCTCTATCTCTCTCTCTCTGACCCATTAAATAAAAATGGCAGACCACTGCATGAGCTGTGACATGTAAGACAGCATCCAGGGAAAAACATTACTCTGTTTCATGCTTTAAAGAGGTTTTCAAAAGGTAAAACATACATTAACAAAATGAATACTTGAAAAAGGTCTAAAGTTTCTTAGAATTTATCTAGAATGATTTCAGAAGGATCGCGTGACACTGGAGTAATAGCTGCTGAAAATTCAGTTTTGCAATCACAGGAATAAATTACATTTTAAGATGTAAAATAGAAAGCAATTCTTTAAAACTGTATTAATATTTCACAATATTACTATTTTTACTGTAATTTTGATGTCTTGGTGAGTATAAGAGCTTATATATATATATATATAATATATAATAAATATATATATATATATATATATATATATATATATATATATATATATATATATATATATATATATTATTTTAAGCCTAAAGGTGTATTTACAATGTCTCCCAGGTGTGACTAACAGTTGAAGTACTTCTTTTGTTTGTAATAAGGGGATCTGAGGAATAGTTCACAATAAGACTGTGCTTTGCGTGCATTCTAATTTCATGAAGACCATTTTTTTATACAACAACCTTGGTTTTTAGCTGCTAGTGATTGTCTCTCTCAATGTGACCCACAAATTTGATTTATTATTTTACACTCTCTCTCTCTCTCGCTCTTTGTACTTGTGCTTTTATGGAGTGTTTGTCCATTGATTGGCCCCTCCAAAAGTTCCAGCTCTGCTCCAAACAAGGTCAGACTGATCTCCAGTGAAACAGCTTCGGTCTCTCTCTCTCTCTCTCACACAATCGCACATGCACTCCTCTCGTCACTTTTTCACGCTGTCTATCAATCACTTAGGTTATCTTTCTTAGCAGCACAGTGTTAAAAGGAAGAGAATGTCTCAGCATTCTTTGCCACCGCCGCTGCTGTGAAAATCCATTTGTTTGGTCTGTGTCAACCAAGATTAATTTTAAGCAGAGACTTGAATTTGAAAAAAGCAGAAAAACAAACAAGAGCTGAAAAGATGCAGAAAAAGATGGGAAAAACCCTTGTTTACCTCTTCTCAGGAGCTTTGTGTGCTGTCACTTGAAATGGGGTTATGCATATGCACATATGAATCTTTTCCCAAAAGAGGCTTTGGATCAAATAAAGGTCAAAGTTGTCAGCGGCGTGTGTTTGAACCATGAGCCGTGGCAGTGATTGTTCCAAATCAATCTTTTAACACTTGATTTGCTCGAGTTTAAAGCATTTTTATGTAATTAATAATGGATATTTTTTTGTTACTTGTTTCCTTTGCATTTGAATTATTTATATTAACCGTACTTAAAATTTCCTTTTGTAATGATTCTATTGTTCTCTTAAATTTATCTCGAAATTTGACTTATTTGATCGTGCTTATAATCAATTTAATACGACAATATTTCATCAGTTAAAGAAGCTATAAGTTCTACTGCATATGCCAACTGCTCACCAAAGTTGTATTCACTTAAAAATACAGTAAAACATTGATATGGTGAAATATTATTGCAATTTAAAATTACATATTTTTTTAAAATAAAGTTAATTTCAGTTAATGCAAAGCTGGATTTTCAGCAGATATTAGTCCATCCACTTGATCCTCTCACAACAGTTAGCTATATTTTTGGGGAAATCATAATATATTTTTTTCATTTAAAAGAACTTTTAAGTCTGTATTGTCATTTCTGATCAATTTAAAGCATTATTGGTGGTAAGGTAAGATAGATAGATAGAACACAAAACCAATCTTCGTTCAAAAGCGTTGCAAATTGTTGCCTCTCAGTGTCTTTTTTTGATTTATACCCTAACCTAAAAACACTCTCACACACTATGTGGGTGGTTAAACCCTCCTGCTGGGCCGTCTGTTTGATGGTTACAAGGAAAGAATGACAGTCATCCCAGAAAGGTCAGCTAGGTGCTAAAAAACCCAAACCAATGGAAGTAAACTCAGGATGAAGCTACGGGAGAGATTTCAAAGAGAGGATGAGAAAGAGCTGCTTTATCTCTGAACTCTGTCTTCTGTCCCCAGAGTCTCTCCTCCATGTGCACCGACGCTTGATGTTCCCTTCAGCCTGGAGTGACAGAGTAACTCCTCACCTCGTGGCTTCTCTCTCGCTCTTTTATATTCAGAATGACACTGTATTTGGTGTCTTTGATCAATAGGTTGTAGTTGCACTGAATAAAATGACTGATTCTGCCTCAAGGCTCAACAATTACTCACTTCAAAATGGAGCTATATGGTCAGATACAACGGTCTACTTGTGACAAAAAGATATCAATCTCTTTTCTACTCTTTTCAGAATAACAATAAAATGTCTCATGAACAAATGCGTGCAATGGGCTTTCAAGTGATAAACAACAATTTGTGGTATGAGCTGATATTTAAAATAATTGATTTTCAAATTCAAATTTACTTTTCAATTTTTGATTTTTAAATGTGTGTTGTCTTCAGTGTGCTTGGAATTTTTTGTTAAACAATGTTATACCATACACACCAAACACTTTTCATTTCTATTCAGTTGTGCTCTGTTTAAAGTCAAAAATATGTACATTTGGGGCATTTTAGTCTTAAAGCATGCTGAAATATTGAATTATTCTCTACATTTAGGAATCATAATGAAGGACTCTGTATGAAATTAAATGAGAATCAACCAGCCTTAGAAGCTGATTGTATAGATATCAATATTCTTTATTCTCAGGTACAAGAAAAATTACATTCACTCAACTGAAATCCACAAGCTGGCAGGATTATGGACCTGTTTTGCGCTTTTCTGTGGTTCTGTTCTCTTGTTCCTGTCCTTGTTTAGTTTGGTTTGATTGGTTTATTTCCTTGCACCTATGTTTAAATTATATATATATATATATATATATATATATATATATATATATATATATATATATATATATATATATATATATTTATAAATTGAGGTAAGCACACACAAACATCAATCGTATACATATACTTTTACTTTAATAAAACTTTACATACGGATTGATTAGAAAATTATATTTCTCATCAACTACGTGTTTTTGAAGCATCATTAAATTAAATTTGATAATTTTCAAAAATGGGCATATTTGAGAAAAAGTCTCCTTCATTGAACATAACATTAACTGTCTGCCATTTAGCATTTCTATCGTAAATCAGTTGACTAACATTAAATTATCTGCAGCTTTCATCTTATCTTGCTCTTTTTCAGTGCTAAACATAAATAATAAGCCCCACCTACTCTGATTTGATTGACATTAACAAGCGTTGTTAGAAAACCTTTTAAAGCTTTTAAAGCTTTTTTGTCATCCTAACAAGCAATATAGGGTAGCAGATCAGTGCAAGAATTTCAAATATTGTCAGTTTAAAACACTGTTTCCCCTCATGGATCCCCATGTTTTCCCTGAATCATACCAAAGTCACTAAATTAAACCAGCTACCCAGAGTGCACGTTCTATGATGCTAGCCTGAATGGTGCATGAAGAGCCCGCTGACATCCAAAGGTGGTCCTTGAGAGGAATTTGCCGCCTTTTTGGAATGCACCCTGGAGAGAAACGGATCACCACTCTCCATCTGCCCAGTGAATTATCTTGCCAGATCCACTCCAGACCCAAAGCCCAGCCCACCCTCTCCCTGCAGTGAGGAGCATCAGCCTGAGCCCACCGATGACAAAGAGCCCGTTCCTGCCGTGATCGACGAGTCAGCGTAAGGCAGAGCGACTGGGGATTTGGAAGGATTGGCCCGAATAGTAAGCCCAATCCAGGTACAAGAGCTGGCGACATTGTCGCAGTGAGACAGTGACAGTAAGAGCTCTGCCCACTATACCATGTCTGAGGGCGTGCTGATTGTACATCTGGGGCTGCTGGACTTAGAAAGGGACCTGACTGACTAGGAAATTAATCTGAAGATCAATCTGTACAGCCCAGCTAACTCCTTTGTCTATGGTCCCTATGTCCAGCACCCATCCTCCAGTGCCCCCTCCTCGAGAGTGCCCTCCAGAACCCAGTATTCCAAAGCATCATCCTTGTTCAGCCCAAACAAGGCTCCCAATCCTGAGTTTGCCCTGAAAGCCCAGAGCCTCACTAATGCCTGCCCTCCACCGCTGTTGCATGGCAGCCCCTCCACTCGCCCTCAGCCACTTATCTGTACTGTGCAAGCCTTGTAGTACTGCCATCCTCCAGTGTCGCCATGGCTGGAGAATCTATCATCTCTGCATCCAGTCTCCGAGGCCTGGACTCCACCTTTGCCCATTGACCCAGACACTCAATCTCAGCTCCTAGCTCCCTCGCATCCACCGTCACCCATCAATCCACGAGCACCACAAGGCTCCTTCCAGCCTCAGCTCCACATTGGTCCTCAGTCACTCTTGCTCCAACATGGATCTCTGCATTGGTTGCCAGAGCCCTTGGCTTCTCCCTGGCCCCCTAGTCTTTCGGCATCATTGTCTCTCCGTCTCCACCTTGGGCTCCTCACCCACCTGCACTGCTGCCATCACTGTTATCTATAGCGCAGGGATGCTCCTTCTGGGAGGGGAAGATATGTCAGAATTATGGACCTGTTTTTGCCCTGTTTCTGTTAAGTGTTCTCTGTTAAGTCTTGTTCTAGTCCATGTTTAGCTTGATTATTAGTTGATTTCCTGCACCTGTGTTTAATTAATTATCCTGTGTATTTAGTTCCTGTCTGTGTGTTTCTACCCTGTCAGGTCTACTTGTTATATACATATATACGTGCCAACTTCTGTTGTGGATTTACCCTGTCAATAAAGTCATTTAATGCTTCTCTGTGTCTCCTGCGTCCTTCCAACAGCATAAGCGTGACAAAGGCATTACTGCTCCTTGCATTAAGAAAACCAGAATAGTAAAACATTTTTTTTTTTACTAACAACTACTTTGAGAGAGATTACTGTGGGAAGTGAGCAATCATTTTGCCTAAAAATGAAATCACTTCAGAAAGAATCAGAAATGAACACTTTGGTCTCTAATTACATACCTCTTCTCTCTGATAAAAATGGTTTTGGAAGGTGAACAAACATGAAATAAATAACTGCTTTACTTTGAGCATCATTTTGTGTTTTCTCTCTGTCTGTTTTCATCTATTTCTTGCACTCGTGGGACAATAAAGGGTGATTGCTACTTGATTACCTATTACATCTCAAAATGCTTCTACAAAGTGCACTAGTTATTTCAGAGTATTTATAGAAGTATGCTGTAATTTTGTAATAGGCTAGTGGATTTAGTGACGCTCAGAACAACAACATATCTATCATAATATATATCGTTCTATCATTCAATTATTCTGTCTATTGATCTATGATTCCATTGTTCTCTTTTCTTTACTGATTATTATGTATTCTATTTTTATTCAATTTGAAGGCTTTTTACACTACGGATTGTAAAACATTGCTTTTCTATTTAAAATGACAGTTATATGTATTTAGTTTGTTGCATTCAGTTTATTGCGAATTCAATTTGAATGAATTTTCAGCATTCTCAATTTAATTCTGATTGATTGGTTGGTTGATTAATTTCAGCTATCACAATAAAACATGTTGTTAGATCTGAAATCACCCTTACATATTTGTAAGTTTATTATAGTCACAGACTATATAGGTGAACACATGTACAGTACTCAAAACCTCTTGCTACCTTATTTATTGAAACAACCTTGTAAATATTTTAGCCGGGCCTCTAAGCAAACCAAGACATTTGTCCTGTACACTTTTATCTCGAGCTTTCCTATTTTTGTCGCCACAGGCACATGTGCAGATGTTTTGACCCAAACTGATCACTGATTAGTATGAGAAATTAGCAACGCTTTAAAACACAAGTCAGAAGCCAGCCTGCCAGGACATGTCAGTGAGCTCTGACCAGCATGTCAGTGTGTGTAAAGTCAGTGCAGTCCTGCAGTCCCAGCGCGTGTAATACGCACCACAGCCCGGCTCCATGCACACAGAAAAAGCAGGCAATTAAAGCAATGCTGGTGACATATCCAACACGACAGCCAATGGGGGAAGGGAGAAAGAAGAGGCAGAATCAAAACACCCCCCACACAGCCCCCCTCGGGCAGGCCTGCCCCTGCCCACCCAGTCTCATTCTGCATTAGTACCATGACTTTCCATCATCTTTTCCATCATCATCAACACCAACTAGAAATGAACTCTATTTCTAAGACTGACTGCATGCTGCATGTCAATGCAGATTTAAATAGCATATTTCCAATGGCATTTTGAAAAAGCACATTTTGATTTCCCTGACTTTTCAGCATTGGAAAGGTCATTCGCTTACTTTCTGGACAGGTTGGCAGGTACCAGAATCATGACTCATGGATTTGCCACAATTGAGAAAATGGAGAAACTGAACTTAAAGGCAAGATGCTTATTATTATTATTATCATTTTTATTTTGTCAAAATAAATTCTTATATGCAAGTCCTGTGTTTCGAGAAATTCAGCATTTATAGATTGTTTTCTTTGAAAATTATTACATTCAGGGACTTTGAATTGCACTCAGGGATAGAGTGTGTTTGTTTTAGCACCAGATACACTAAAAGTATTATACAAACCAGCCAACAAAAACAGCAATAGTGGCTGTTTAACCACTTTGCTGACACTAGTAACACAGAAATGTCACATTTCACCTTTAATTAAGCACAAAATATGCACAAAATTAATGTACCTGAACTTGTTCTGAACTTGTTGCAGAAGTGAAAGCATTTCTTGCATTAAGAAGTTGTCACTTCACGCCGCTTCCCCCAAACCCTAGAGACTCTTAGTTTAACAAAAAACGGTCAAGAAAAGAAGTTGCAAGGTCTTGATGATGATCCAAATCTCAGTGAAATGTTCTATAATTAATTCTCATATAGGCAAGACTTTTGGTGACGTTTCCCAGAATACAACGTTTTTAAGTCATCATCATTGCTCAATTACACTACCGTTTCTGAATCAATTGTTCTATGCAATTTAAATAAAGCATGCTGGTTATTTTTCTTCACATCCTGCAGAAAATATACTCACTAGTCTGTAGTTCTCAGGTGGTGGGTCGCAAACCAAACATGTGTTCTAAGTCTGATAGGATTTCAGAGAGCAAGGGAAACTTGTGCATAGTTAGAATAACGGCTTATAGGTTATTCATGTGCATATTCATAGCAAATGCTAAGCATTTGGCCAATAGAGTTGGTTTTACGTGTTAGTCTGATATATAATTTTGCCATTGTTTATGCATTTACAAAATTGCCTATTGTTCCACTCATTGCAATATTAATCGGATTTTATGTTGTATTTTAGGGCAGTTTGCTTATTTTTGTACAGCAAGCAAGCCTAGTGCTGTGTTTGGTCGCTATTGATGTTCAAATCTAGGTACTGAAGCAAAGCTTTAGTCTAGTTTCTGAGTCAGATTGATCTTGCCATTATAGCTTGTTATTCAGAATGAGATGATAGATTGTAGCATCTTTCTGATTTTCTCCTCTTCGGCTTTCCAAGTGAGAGTACGGGCACGCCTGCTCGGTTCTTTTGAAAGCAGGCCAAAGCACCAGCTGCAGCGATGGAGGATACGCGGCCTTAGATGCGTGATTAGATCCCTGCTTGATCATTGTTGAAAGCGCTCAGTTTGAACGACAAAATACAATCAGAGCACTGAGGGAGATCAAAGAGCGAAGGGACAGGCAAGATGCTAATGTATAAAACTCTAGTGAAAAAAACTCTCCCCGGCTAGTATTTCCGAAGCTAATGAGCTGTAAACTTTAAGCACATCGGTAGATGAAATGTGACGTCTCTACGATGCTCTGTGTTACATATCCCCCCTTATACTGTAATAATAATACAGTTTACTATTTGTATTTTTATTCTCTTTTTTAGAAATAGTTGATGAAAATTTACTCACCCTCAGGGCATTCAAGATGAGTTTGTTTCTTCTTTAGAAAGGATTTGCAGGAATTTAGCATTGCATTGCTTCCCCAGAGGGTAGTCAGAATGAATAAAACATTATAGTGATTCACAAGTAATCATAGCCCATCAATTAACATTGTGCTGTTTTTGTAATAATTCCATTAGGACATAAAGACTGAGAGTTGCTACCTGTTTATATGTTGTATTTGACTTTACAGGAGTTACTTAAGCAGGTTTCATTACACTGAAATTTATATCTGCTTTAATTTTTAACCACGCTAAATGGAACAAGTTCTGTATCTGTTCTGCTGAACTTAACCAACCTCGGTTTAAATGCAAGCTCTCCTTCGCAACGCTCCAACTCTGTCAGATTTAATTCTGAGGCTCTCCATGCCTCGTTATATTATTTATTTTCTCTCTTTATCGGATGTTTCTGCATCATTGCATTAATTTCCTCATTTCCTCAAAGCCTTCTGATGATGCAGCCATGACAAGAAAACCTAATTTTGTTTTCCTTTGTGACAGATGCACGCTAAAGAATTAGAATGACTCAAAGGAAAGGAAATGGAATTTTAGATCAGGACTTCAATTCACCATTGTTCACCATTTTAATTCAGTTTCTGGTCACGTCTGATTTCATCCTATATAGACTGGCTCTAAACTGCCAACACCAGATTACATGCATCAGCACTGGCCCAGAAAACAGCCCTCTGGCTAATGTCACTCCATCAATATGACCACGCTTTCATGTCCAAACGATGTCAGTGATCAAAAATTGTGTTATCTGCTGCACAGTTATTGGATTTGGTTCAAGGTGATTAATGAAGGTTTATAATTTATTCTCATTTCATACATTAGGAGGTGCAGTGGAAACTATAAAAACACAAGATGAAAGGATGTTTAGACATTCTATCAGAAGCATTACGTTTTGTTTTTGGTTTGGCGATAGATGCATCATAATGGTTGAGTTGCAATCAACCATAGTTCTCCTGGAGAATGTGGCTTTGGATGAATATGTTAAAAGGATGACACTTAATCAAATTGTGATGCGGACTATAGTGTCTGTGAATATTAAACCAAAAAAGTTGCTATATAAATGTTAGGCTATGTCTGGTTGTTATTCCTGTCTCTCAGTTTTGTCTACTCCTCATAATCATGCATGCGTGGTGCTTGTGGTGTTTTCAGGGTCTGTCAATAATTTCAACATCTACTTTGATAAAAACTGTCATGTACTGTATATACACACAGAAACTTAAGGGTATTTACTTGTTTAACACATTATTTTTTAAAGACCCTCATACTATATTTCATCCATGTCTACGGCACTTATACACATGAAATGTGCAGCACTTTATTTGCCATAGATATTGTTCAAGAAAATTTATATTGATGCTTAGAATTGAGTTTAAAAGCAACTTTGACTTTCTCCAAGTAGGTATATCTGCAGACTAAAGATCTCCAAAATGGGGTGGGAATTCTAAAAATGGGCAGAACCTCCAAAATCTCTTCATGCAAAGTCTATCACCGTTAGCCTTTAACACTTGTTTCACGTGTTTCTGGCTTCCTGATTGGCGCTTGCAGGGAAAACGTTTTTTCTGGTGACAACAGCGACCACACTCAATAAGAATGAATTTGAGAATCGAAGTCTGTTTTTACAAATTAAATCCTATGAAAATGCCTGAACGCATCACAATTATTATTATTTTTTATTATAAATAGAGGCATGTATAATTCAGTGTGGTTCGTTTGGTGCTGTCTGTGCGTAATGACTGTCTATGTGATTTTCTCTATTCTTATTGTTATTCTTGTTGTTATTGTTATTATTAAAATAATGTGTTTTCTATTTTCTCTCCTTTGCATTAATATTCTAAAATACGAATCCTGTATGCATTATTGGAAAATGTGCATCTGGCCATAAATGTTGTCAATTAGAAGTAATTCATCATGATATGCTAAGATAAATAACTGAGTAAACTGAGATAATACTCTCAAATGAACCGGAGATCAAAGACTATTTAAAAAAGGAATTTTGCCGGAAAAAGAGAATAAAAACCATCCAGAGCGTTAAGTTGAGTACATTATCTCACGGGTCAGCGGTCTGCTCAGACATAAAAGTTATAAAGAAGTAAAATGTTATTTCTTTACAGATTATATAACAACAACATAGAAAACAGACAAAACAGAAGCCTTATTGGAGAAAAGGGCATATTGACATAATAGGCACAAACCAGTAACGGAACATTTTTATGCTATTTCTGTGAAAAAGGCCTATTGGCTGGTTTCTACCAATTGTCGTTGCCTTACATTTTAAAATCAAACTTTATAAATTCAACCTTGTTTCTAGCTTATCTCTAGGCTGCCGCTAGACCCTTCTTAACTGAATGAAAATGCAAATTCGCTCTTTGCAACTAGGTGCCGCTTTCGAAGTTTGAGTTAAAAATAGTTTTAAAAACTCCCGCATTTGTTCCAGTGAACCGACATGCGAGGGGTGTAAACAGGTCTGGTTGATTGATTACACCTAGTGATTTTCCCGCTGTGCGCGGTAATAGTGTGTCCCCGTGGAAAACCGCCGCAGCAGCAGGACGTAGATAGCTGCTAATAGCAGAACATGTGTGTCATACTGATATTCAAGCAAACAGTGAATCCCAGCGAAGAGCCCTACCGCTCTCTAACCGTCAGCCTCACAGCTGCAAGATTTATCAGGGAAGAAAGAGAGAGCATCCCAGGGAACAAGAAGGGAAAAACAGGGAGATGCATCCCAGGAAACAAGAAGGGAAAAACAGGGAGATGTTCAAGAGGACTTTTCTAATGACACTGTAAATTGTGTATGAGAGAAAGAAATAAAAGATTGGGAGAAACATGCTAAAGTTGAGAGAAAAAAAAAAAAACTGGATATAAGTAAGTGACTTATTGTTTTTCTGTTCCAGCTAATTCAACAATAAAAAAAATAAGCTAATCTATCTATCTTTCTTTATTTTTTGGCCAGGCTGCGTTGTTTCAGAGCTTAAACGATTTAAATAGTCTAGATAAATTGTTAGCATATGCAACAAAATACAGAATACAAGTCACTTGCAAAAGTTTGATTCTTGGCGCTCTGTTTTCTTTTCTTCTTTCTTGTTTTGCGTGTGTATGCGATGTGTGTGAAAACTGTATGACAGCATCAAGGAGACAACATACAAATCCAGCTTCTCTCCCAAGAGACCCTGTTTATAAATATCCGGATCTCTGCCTCACGCTTTCTCTTATAACTCCCTATACCGTGTTTCTCAGAAGCTGCGCTACACCATATCAAAGCACACCGAGGCTCCTCTGTCCTGTTAAATCGGAGATATGTTTTTTTTCCTGTTTAATCTCTTAAATTCTCTTTAGTCTTTCTGCCTTCGCAGTCATTGTTCTAGTGAGTCCAGAGCGCCCCCTACTGCTCTATCGGTCAAGATGAACTCTAGGAGCTTCGTGCGTTGCTGCTGCTGGCTTTAAATGCATATTGAAATAAATAACATGAGAAAAAATGGAAATTATTGTTATTCTAAAAGTAAAATGGCGCTACCATGGTTCAGCAATGGCATCAGTTTGTAAGACTATAATAACTATAATAATTTGATATGGTACTGAATGTTTACAACGTACTGCAGCGTATGCTGTTTTTATACTGAAATACTTCAGTTTAGAAAAGTAAAATGGGTTTGTGAACAGTGTCTCATATGTTGACTTTAAAGGAATAGTGCAAACATCAATTTCTGAATGAACTATTATTACTAATGAACTAATATTAACTCACCCTCAGGCCATTGAGTATGTAGATGGGTTTATAGATTTAGCATTACATCACTTACTCACCAATGGGTCCTCTGCAGTGAATGGGTGCCGTCAGAATGAGATACCAAACAGCTGATTAAAAATCCGCAAGTAATCAATACGCAGTCCTCAGACTTGTGAAGTGTAAAGCTGTGTGTAAGACACAAATACACCAGGACTATTTTAAACCCCTGCTTCTGGCTAAAATATGAGGCTTCTATTCACGGCATTGGTTTTTCCAGTGACAAAGTCAATCCAGTGTGGTCCTCTCACATCATTGTCCCACCTACATAATTGTTTAAATCTGTTTTGGATTGTTTCTTCCTTCCTGACTCAAACAAGATGACCTTTTCCCCTAGACAAAGCAATGTTATGGAATATTATGAAAAGAGGATTCACGTTTTACCTACGGTTTGGAGTTAAAAGTGTCTCACTAGTGCGTTTTTTCTGTTTCTAACAAACATGCAGCTTTTCACTTCACAAGATATTAATTAACGGACCGGAGTCGTTGTTTATTTTGATGTTTTTATCAGCTTTTTTGGCCTGTCATTCTGACGGCACCCATTCAAAGAAGTGCTTCCTAAAATCTACCTATACATCCGGTGTGGCCTGAGTAAATTTTCAGCATATTTTAATTTTATTCTAAACCATTTCTCTAAATAAGTAATCCACTCGTGACCTGAAATATGACCTTTTTTTACCCTGGACATGTTTTGAGTGATTCACTTATTGTTACAGTCTTTTGTTTTAATATAGAATCACTTTACGTGTCCTAGCTATAGATACACCCACCAGATGTCCCCCTTGTGTCTACAGTCTTTAAGCTGTCTATACAACGTTAAACTTAACTGTTTTACATTAGGGAGGTATATAGGCATGCAAAAGAAACAAAAGGAAAATATTATACCTGTTACGATCCTTTCAAATGTCAGATGATCACTGTATTGTTTCACTCAAGGAGCACAAAGCTACATTCTGTTTTAATGCATATGGGGGTGTTTGCAATGGATTATGCTCTGTTTGAGAGCTCTGCTTGTTTGCCTGAGCATAGCAGCAGTAATAGAGATACGCTTCACCTCGTTCAATAGCTTTCATGCAATAAAAATGGATTACATTTGCAGAGCAGTTACTTAAAACTGTGTATGGTATCGTTGTGTTTGAAGACAAGATGTAAAAGCAACTCCGAATGGTGAAAAAGATTGTTTACAGTGCCATGGATATGTTTTGTTTTTTGATATTTTGTCAAAAGAACACATAAGAAGATATTTTGAAGAATATTGGTAACCAGTATTGTCCCAATGGCAGTTATTACTTCCTAATCGGATTATTGTCTGAAGGAAATGCTGGAGAGTTGCTTGTAGCACAGTGACTAAATAAATCTTTTTAATATTTTATGTTGTGTAGTTAATGGGTGTGATGTGTTTTTAAGTATTAAACGTGGTTGTGTTTAGTGTTACACCATTACGAAGATAAATATTCTGCTTTGTGTCA